>NC_057745.1:31916459-31935972 GCF_004010195.1 Chiloscyllium plagiosum
GACTCTTCCTCATTATGGGCATTTAAGCGGGCTTTGGATAGGCATATGGAGGATAGTGGGCTAGTGTAGGTTAGGTGGGCTTGGATCGGCGCAACATCGAGGGCCGAAGGGCCTGTACTGCGCTGTATTTTTCTATGTTCTATGTTCTATGTTCTATGAAAAGTATGCAGTTAATGGCAGGACTCTGAACAGCATTGATGTACAGAGGAATTCTGGGGTTCAAGTCCATAGCTCCCTGAAAGTGGCCACACAAGTATTTAGGGTGGTAGACAAGACATATGACATGCTTGCCTTTGTAGGTCGGGAAATTGAGTACAAGAGTCAGGATGTCATGTTGCAGCTTTATAAGACTTTGGTTAGGCTATTGTGTTCAGTTCTGGTCGCCACATTACAGGAAGGATGTGGAGGCTTTAGAAACGGTACAGAAGAAGTTTACCAGGAAGCTTCCTGGATTAGAGGGTATCAGCTATAAGGAGAGGCTAGAAAAACACAGGTTGCTTTCTTTGGAGCGGTAGAGCTTGAGTGGAAACTTGATAAAAGTCTATAAAATTATGAGATATATATGTGGGGTTGATGGTCAGAATCTTTTTTCCAGAGTTGAAATATCTAAAACTAAGGGGCATGCATTTAAGGTGAGAGGGGGAAAGTTCAAAGCAGATGTGAGGGGCAAGTGTTTTACACAGAGAGTGATAGGAGTCTGGAACATGCTGCCAGGGGTGGTGCTGGAGGTAGGTATGGTAAGGGTATTTAAGGGACTCTTAGATAAGCACATGAATGTGCAAGGAAAAGAGGGATACGGATGAAGGGCAGGCAGAGGGAATTAGTTTCATTTAGCATCATGTTCGACACAACATCATGGGCCCGTTCCTGTGCTGTACATTTTTATGATCTATGTTCTTTGTTCTACTCTCCTGGAGGTGATGCAGCTTTAGCTTCATCAATGGCAGTGTGTGGGTCCGGTCTGAAGTCCTTGCAGCAGTGATGGAGGCTTTGGGGATCTTCAGTGCGGCTTCAGTGACTTTATTTTAGAAAAGCAGGAGCTGTGGAGAGTACACAAAATGAACTTTGTCTTTACTTTGTCTCAATTATTTATTTTTATATAATTATAAAATGGTGCAACTTATACACTTTTCACTGTATTTTTGTAAACACAAGTGACAATAAATTGATTGTACACTTTTTGTTATCAATTTCGATCCTTCTATACCTGTGCCACCATCAGGATGGTCTGGGGTCTCTCCACTTCATTCTTGAGCAGAGGCCCAAGCAATCCATATCCTGTAGCAGCCTCCTCCATATTAAACAATTGGTCTTTCAACTGCTCGCACTTCCTTCAAATAAAAGCTGGGAACCCACATGGGCCATCTCTAACCTTGTCTTTTTGTCGGATTTGTGGACTCTTCTTTGTTCCTGTGCACAGACCTCCTCCTCCAACCCCTTAACAGGAATCACTACCTGCTCTCACCCTGAACTGGAAAATGTAACTCAGTTTGCTTTCAATTTTTGCCCCCACTTATTTTCACATGGACTACCCTGACTCTTCCCTTCCTTGAGCTGTATGAATATGCTCTCGGACCCAATGTATGACTTCACCCTTCTGTACCAGTTACCATAAAGTCACACGCTACTTGATGTTTTTCTATCTCCATTACATCTGTTCTGATGATAATAGAACATAGAACAGTACAGGCTTTAAGGCCCTTGATGTTGTGCTGACCTTTTATCCCACTGTAAGATCAGACTAACCTATATACCCCTCATTGTACTATCTTCCATGTGCCTATCCAAGGATTGATTAAATCTCTCTAAGTAACTGACTCTACTACCACTGCTGGCAGTGCATTCCACGGACCCACCATTCTCTTGTAAAGAACCTACCTCTGACATCTACCCAAAACCTTCCTCCAATCACCATTAAATTATGCCCTCTTGTGATAGCCATTTTCGTCCTGGGAAAAAGTCTCTGGCTATCCGCTGTCTATGCCTCTCATCATCTTGTCACCTCTCATCCTTCTTCGTTCCAGTGAGGAAAGCCCTAGCTCCGTCAAACTTTCTTCATAAGACATGCCCTCCAGTCCGGGCAGCATCCTGGTAAATCTCCTCTGCACCCTCTCTAAAGCTTCCACAGCTGTCCTAACATGAAGCTTTTGCAGCTGTACAGGACATTGGTCAGGCCACTGTTGGAATATTGTGTGCAATTCTGGTCTTCTTCCTATCGGAAAGATGTTGTGAAACCTGAAAGGGTTCAGAAAAGATTTACAAGGATGTTGCCAGGGTTGGAGGATCTGAGCTACAGGGAGAGGCTGAATAGGCTGGGGCTGTTTTCCCTGGAGCATCGGAGGCTGAGGGGTGACCTTATAGAGGTTTATAAAATCATGAGGGGCATGGATAGGATAAATAGACAAGGTCTTTTCCCTGGGTTGGGGAGTCCAGAACTAGAGGACATAGGTTTAGGGTGAGATGGGAAAGATATAAAAGAGACCTAAGGGGCACCTTTTCACACAGAGGGTGGTGCGTGTATGGAATGAGCTGCAAGAGGAAATGGTGGAGGCTGGTATAATTACAACATTTAAAATGCATCTGGATGGGTATATGATAAGGAAGGGTTTAGAGAGATATGGGCCAAGGGCTGGCACATAAGACTAGATTAGGTTAGGATAGCTGGTCAACATGACGAGTTGGACTAAAGGGTCAGTTTCCTTGCTGTACATCTCTATGCCTCTACGACTCTGTGAGGCGACCAGAACTGAACACAATATTCCAAGTGTGGTCTAACCCGGGCTTTATAGAACTGTGGCATGACCTCGCATCTCTTAAACTCAATCCTCCTGCTAATGAAAGCCAACATACCAGATGCCTTCTTGACAAGCCTATCAACTTGGGTGGCAACTTTGAGTGAGCTATGGACATAGACCCGAAGATCCCTCTGTTTCTCCACAATGCCAAGAATCCTTTAACCGTGTCGTCTGCATTCAAATTCGACCTTCCAAAGTGAATCTCTTCAAACTTTTCCAGGCTGAACTCCATCTTCCACCTCTCAGCCCAGTTCTGTATCCTTTTAATGTCCTGTTGCAACCTTCAACAGCCCTCCACTCCACCAACTTTTGCATCAACTTACCCTTCCACTTCCTTGTCCAAGTCATTTATAAAAATCACAAACAGCACAGGTCAGAACTGATCCCTGCAGAACACCACTAGTCACCGAGCTCCAGGATGAATAATTTAGCTACCACCACCCTCTGTCTTCTGTGGGCCAGCCAATTCTGTATCCAGACTGCCAGACTTCCCTATATCCCATATCTTATAACTTTCTGAATGAGCCTACCATGGGGAAACTTATCAGACACCTTGCTAAAATCTATGTACTCCACATCCACTGCTCTACCTTCATCAATATGTTATGTCACACCCTCAAATAATTCAATAAGTTTGTGAGGCATGACCTGCCCCTCACAAAGCCATGCTGACTATCTCTAATCAAACTATGTTTTTCCAAGTAATCATAAATCCCGTCTCTCAGAATCCTCTCCAATACTTTACACAGACGTGAGACTGACCGATCTATAATTCCCAGGATTATTCCTATTCCCTTACTGGAACAAGGGAATAACATTTTCCACCCTCCAATCATCTGGTACTACTCCAGTGGACAGTGAGGACTCAAAGATCATCGCCAAAGGCGCAGCAATATCTTTCCTCACCTCCTGTAGAAACCCAGGGTATATCCTGTCTGGCCCGGGGATTTATCTAACTTCATGATTTTCAAAACTTCCAGCACATCCTCCTTCTAAACATCAACCTGTTTGAGCATATCAGTTTGCTTCACGCTGTCCTCACAAACAACAAGGTCCCTCTCAGTGGTGAATACTGAAGCAAAGTATTTATTAAAGATCTCCCTCCCTCCTCTGACTCCAGGCACAAGTTCCCTCCACTATCCCTGAAGAGCCCTACCCTCACTCTGCCCATCCTCTTGTTGTTCATGTCTTAGAGGTTTCCTTAATCCTACCCACTAAAGCTTTTTCATGCCCCCTTCTAGCTTGCCTAAGTCCATTCTCTCCTGCCAGCGTTTCCTATATGATTTCATTATATTTAACCAAGAATTGAGTTCTGTGTGTGATGGGAGTTCGACCATGCATGTCTCATTTCCCGCATTCTGCTTTCACTCCTCCACCTCCCTTAAAGAAACTCCCCGGTCCTTATGTTTTCACTCCAACAGCCTCCTGATCAAACCGATCATCATCCATTATTTCCAACATGATACCACTACCTAACACATTGTCTTCTCCTTTTCTCTATTCAAAGTCTTAATTTCCTTTTGTAATACTCTAGCCAACTGGCTAATTGCTCACACATATCCCCACCACATTCCTCACCATGCAATACCTGCTCTTTTATATTCTCCGTTCCCACCATCCAGCCACAACCACACTTTTGAAATGAGGCAGAGGCTTGCTTTGAAGGTTGTTTTCTGTCTGCAGTGTTCACCGTGTAGTCTCCACTGTACTGAGACCGAATGAAAATTTGCAACAACTCTGCAGAACATGTCTGTTCAACCTGCAAATGTTATAGCAATACTGTTGATCACTTGCCATTTTAATTCAATGTATCACTCTGACCTCTTGATTCTTGTAAACCATCCCAAGAGTCTCAAAGTTGTAAAAATTGTTTCTTTTTTATTTTTCTGTAATTTTAAATGTGGAGTTAAATGAGAAAAGGACTGTTTCACAAAGAAAGGTTGGCTGGAGGCTTGCTGCATTGTTTGAAAACAAGGAACCTGATACTCAATATGCCATTGTTCATAAAGCTTCTTGTGAACTCAGAGCTGAAGTGTAGTTTATAAATAAGCTGGAGGCTGGGGCATGTGTACGGATGGAGCTTTGATTGGCCGTGAGAAGCTGATTATTCTATGGACTAGTTATCCTCAGATAATGGAACAACTTGTGAACACGATAGGGAGAAGCCATCAGACCTATTTAGGAGTTCTCTCTGTTCTCTGCAGTAAAAGCTACTATAAGTCCAAAGAAAACCAGTTTATAACTCCATCAGCAGTTGCTGTAAGCTGTGACTTTCAACTAATACGTCAGAGATGTGTCTGTAAGTGTGAATGACACCTTTGCCTCATGCAAACCAGTGAAAGCCTCAAGAGAAGGAAAACCAAGAAGCAGCATTTTGACCAGCATATGAATCATAAGAAGCATCTCAGCAACCCTGTGACTAGGAGCCACCAAACTGCCTCCTCAGTCTTTCCCTCCACCCATAACACCCTTTCTTTCTGTCTATGTGTGTGTGTATAAGAGGGAATTTCTAAGTGGATTAGAGTTTTAAGCAGTAGAGTTCTATGCTGATGGTTTATAACTACTTACCTATAGCTAAAGTCTAATCACTTGCTCTTACAATAGTTCGTGTTCAATGTGAAAACCTGGTCAGTGTTTTTCTACCAACCTGAGTCTAAAGGTTAGCTTCATTGGGTAATTCTGCATGTTTCATTTTAAAACTTTAGCTTTTGTGATGACCCCAGGAGCACTGGGATTTGATTTCCAGTGCACTATCCAAGTGAGGCATGACAAAATAAACTGCCCCCCACAGCCACCACTGAGAGGAAAGCCATTCAGTTATAAAAAACATCAGCTCACCTCTCGATGGGACACTCTATCAGATTCAATATTGATTCTGAATTTCAGAACAGAACTATTAATAGCATGTCTTCCTGTTGGTAATGATTCAGTTGTTACCATTCTCACCTCATCTAGACCCATCTTTTGTTCCTTTTCTGGTCTCATTACCATTTCCTTTGCTGTGTGACGTCAGACCTTTGGATGTTTTGTCTCTCCTTTCACAGATCTTTATTTCTTTCTGTCTCCTTCCCACTTCTCCCGTCCCCGCTTGCTTAAACCTATTAACTTTCTAACTCTTTCCAGATCGAGAAAGGTCATTGACCTAAAACTTTAACTCTGTTTCACTCCATAGATGCTGTCAGACCTACTGACTCTTTCCAACATTTTCTGCTTTTGATTCAGGTCTTTAGCGTTGGCGTTATTTTCATTTTGTATTCTGGTTTTTCTTGGCATTTTGGGGATATGCTGACTCGCAAGGTTTGAAAACGTGCTGTCCTGTTTACATGTTACAAACAGTTCAGTCAGCAAGGAAAGAAGAATCTGCAATAATATATCACAGTAATGTGCCATTCCTATAAAAGCATCATTGTTACTGCACAATGGGCCCTTTCTTCTTGTTGTAAACTGGTTAATATATATCTCCTCATACTGAAGGATAGCTTGTGGTGTTCCAGATATTGTTGTAACATTTTTAAGGCATGAAGTCAGTCTGTTGGACGCTGAATAGCCAGATAATTCCTGTTTACCATTCTTCATATGGGGTGCATCTGACACTGAACCTGTTAAACAAAATGTGGTGAAATGGTAATGTCACTGGCCTTCTAATTCAACAGGCCAGCTGATTCTCTGGGACATAGGTTCAAATGCAACCATTTCAACTGTTGGAATTTGAATTTAATTCATGAGACCCAGAGTTAAACGGGAATTTCAGTAATGATGGCCATGAAATCATTAATTGTTGCAAAGTCTCTTCGGGAAGGAAATCTGCCATTCTTACCTGGTCTTTCAATGTGGTTGGCTCATAATCACCCTCGGAAATGCCTCAGTAAACCACTTAGTTCCAGGGCAATGACAGCCCAGTGAATGACGGCCCAGCCAGTGAGATCCAATGAAAGAATAAAGAATAAAAAGGTTCAGGGTGCATAGATTCCCAGGCCCAGAACCCAGGAATGTTTTCACAGAACCACTGAGGCTTTGAGCATCATCATCCACTAGTGTCCTTCAGGTTCCTGTAGAATCATCAGATCAATGATCATTACAGTACAGGCTGAAGCTGTTAGGCCCTTCATAGCCATACTGACTCTTCAATCCCACTTGCAAATGTTTTTGTTTCAGATGATTATTCTCAATGCCTCAGTTGAATCACATTCTCAGCTGGCATATTCCTAACCCCACAGGGTATTTAAAAAGTTCCCTCATGTCACTTTTGCTTCATTTGTTAATCATCTTAATCCATTGGCTCTTGGAAGGAGCAGTTTCTCCCTACTGTCTCTTTCCAGACCCCTCATGGCTTTGAAAATCTCTATCAATTCCCCTCTTAATCGTTTCCAAAGCCAAAGGTCCCAGCTTCTCCAATCTATCTATTTGGCTGAAGCTCCTTATCCCTGAAACCATTCTCCTGAATCTTTCTGGACTCTTTCCAATGCCTTCACACCCATCCTAAAGTCTGATGCCCAGAAACTCCAGTTGATGACAATCCATGATTATATACAAGTATAATGTTTTACCTCTCAAACTCTTTATTTCATTCATTATTTTTCCGGAACACTTTGGTGAGGCCTCTTCTGGGGTACTGCGTGCAGTCCTGGCCACCCTGTTATAGGAAGGATATTAGTCAGCTGAAAAGCACATGACACCAGGTTATAGTCCAACAGGTTTACTTGGAACTGCACGCTTTCGAAACGCCAATCGTTCATTAAGTACTTCCAAATAAACCTGTCGGCATTTAAAGGCATCTGGATGGGTATATGAATAGGAAGAATTTAGAGGGATATGGTCTAAGTGCTGGCAAACGAGACTAGATTAGGTTTAGGATATCTGGTTGGCATGGACGAGTTGAACCGAAGAGTCTGTTTCCGTGCTGGACATCTCTATGACTCTATCACTAAGTGCAGGCAGTTTAGTTTGGGATTATGGTTGGCATGGAATGGTTGGACCGAAGGGTCTGTTTCTGTGCTGTATGATTCTATGACTTTATGTATTAATTGAATTTAAATTCCACCATTTATCAGTATAAGATTTGAATCCATATCCATAACATTAAACACGGCCTCTGGATTGCTACTTAGGTGGCACTGCCACTGGGAGCAACCTAAGTATTATATTGAACGTCCTGCTGGTATTTTCCCAACTCTCTAAACTTTGCCTGCATGACCTCACCCCTCTTTGTGCCAGGTTTGTTTGTGCTGATATGGACCACAACTGCTGTCCTTCACCCCTCCCCCTCTCCCACAGAGACCTCTGTAGCTGCTGGATGGTATTCTTGAACTTGGCATCATGAACAAAACACAACATCCTAGATTTATGACTTCTGCCTTTTCTCCAAACAATCAAACCCTCTTTCACGATTGATTTCCCAGTTGTCGTCCTGTCATTATGTCCAGCAGAACCAGCCCCTGGTGCCATCACTCACACCAGGATACAAAACTAAGATAGATTCAAGACTTCAGGACTTCCTGCCTCATCCTTCCTGTCTGCCTGACAGTCACCCATTGGTCTGAACACCCTTAAATACTTCAGAATGGAAAGCGGCAGTTCAACTAATAATGAAATAAATTTAGAACTAATATATTTATAAACACAACTGGAGATGCTGTTTCTTAGCTGTCAATGGTTAGTTAGGCAGATGTGAACTAAATAACAGTCCACAGATCAACCATCAGACTCAGAGGTGCACAGTAATGCAACACTGGACATGAAGCAACAGCAGATACCTTAACAACAATGCCAGACTTGGAACCACAGCCAGTACCATAACAACAACAGTGGACATGCAGCAACAGCAGGTACCATAGCAACAACAGTGGACATGCAGCAACAGCAGCTACCATAGCAACAACAGTGGATATGCAGCAACAGCAGGTACCATAGCAACAACAGTGGACATGCAGCAACAGCAGGTACCATAGCAACAACAGTGGACATGCAGCAACAGCAGCTACCATAGCAACAATAGTGGACATGCAGCAACAGCAGCTACCATAGCAACAACAGTGGACATGCAGCAACAGCAGCTACCATAGCAACAACAGAAGACGTAAGAATGCATTCTCTCGGAAGGATCATTACCCAGATGTACAGCCAACAACAACTTGCACAAGTACCATTAAGATCCCAATGCAATACATGTGTAGAGATTGACAAGAATAACAAATCATTAACATATGAGAACAATGTGTGCATATAGGGTAAATTGGGTAACCCAAAATGTGCATGATTAAAGCAAGCGAAACATTTTTTCATAAAAAATTAAGAAGTTAAACCTTCTTAATATAATATTAAAAGGGTTGTTTGGATTGAAATGTAATCATGTCCTTCTTAGCCTACTGTAATTATCTGACATCTATCATGACACACACACACCTGACCAGACTACTGCCTTGCAAACACAGAAATGAAACACATCCAGGTTCAGTGTTCCAACATATGCCCTGCTTGATTTCAGCTCTAACAATCTGGATGGGATGTGAATAAGGCTATTGCACAGGAGATACCTCAGTCTTACCTAAAATGTGAAGTAGATATTGGAACTTGCATCCTAGTTTTGCTTGGTTTCTGATGTTTTGCTTTCAGTCCTTTTTAAACTGTTCATGCAATTTGTGGAAAAAAACAGTTGACAACTTCTGCTTCTCTTATTCGTCTGGAACCTATTCCATATATTCAGTAAATTTAATTTGAAGAAATTAGTTCTAAACTTATTTTTTATTAGTTGAGCCCGTCACTAAAGTACTTTTTTGAAGGATTTTTCCTATAATTTCTCCTTCTGTGAGGACCCCTCCTGGTCAAGCTTCCTTCAGGGTGAAACCTTTCTACATTAATTCAATGCTCAGATTATACGTTCTTTCTGTAAAACCTCTGTCTTAATGACTAAAACTGGCCTCAGTACCTGAAGGTGTGGTCTGATAGAGATAATGGGGCTCACTACCATTTTCTCAAGGGTAAAGCTGACCTTGTTAGAAACATACATATCTCAACAATTCAACCTGAAGAAGATTGATTGCAGGCTATAAACAGACAGAAATCATTCATTTACAATTGTCTGTTTTACTGAGAGATGTTTGTGGTAGTTCCCATCCCGTGGCCCTCTGAGGTCTCAATTGTTGATCAGTTATAGTCTTGTTGCTGCTCCGTCTAAGTTTGACAGTTATGGATTCGAATTACCATTCAAAAACTTGTATATGTAATCTAACCAGACAGTAGTGCAGTGGTTAAAAAGTGTTTTACAGACTGCTGATCCCCAGGGGCTATATTAAAATCAGAGCGCTTCTGGATATATATTAATGACCTGGATTTGGATTTACTGGGTAAAATTTCAAAGTTTTCCATTGATACAAGACTCAGAAATGTGGGGAATAATAAGGATGAGTAATACCTTGGAAAGGGTGTTGACAGACTGATAAAATAGAGAGATGCCTGGCAGAGAAAGCTCAGCACAGCTAAGTGTGAAATTAGATATTTTAATAAAAAGGCTAAGCAATATGTGTATGGAGTAAATGGTGCCATTTTAGATTTAGATTTAAATACGGTGAAAAGTATTTTTTTGTGTGTTATACGCTATGTGTCGCCATGCCCTGGTGCCAACTTGAAACATAAAAATTTACTTCAGTAGAGTTTACCTTTCTCTCTTCTTTTTGTTCCTCTTCCACTGTTCCTCCAGACGCTGCTTGACTTCATCCAGAGTCTGTGTAAGGGGACTTGGGTCTCTGTGACAGGCCCAGGGGTCTCTGTAACGGGCACTGGGGTCTCTGTAACAGGCTCTGGGGTCTCTGTGACAGGCCCCGGGGTCTCTGTAACAGGCTCTGGGTCTCTGTAACGGGCTCTGGCGTCTCTGTAACAGGCTCTGGGTCTCTGTAACGGGCTTTGGCGTCTCTGTAACAGGCTCTGGGGTCTCTGTGACAGGCCCCGGGGTCTCTGTAACAGGCTCTGGGTCTCTGTAACGGGCTCTAGCGTCTCTGTAACAGACTCTGGGATCTCTGTAATAGTCCCCGGGGTCTCTGTAACGGGCTCTGGGATCTCTGTAACAGGTTCTGGGTCTCTGTAACGGGCTCTGGGGTCTCTGTAACAGACCCTGGGGTCTCTGTAACAGGCCGCGGGGTCTCCGTATTAGGCTCTGGGGTCTCTGTAACGGGCTCTGGGTCTCTGTAACAGGCCCCGGGGTCTCCGTATTAGGCTCTGGGGTCTCTGTAACAGGCCCCGGGGTCTCTGTAAAAGGCTCTGGGGTCTCTGTAACGGGCTTTGGGGTCTCTGTAACAGGCCCCGGGGTCTCTGTAACAGTCCCCGGGGTCTCTGTAACAGGCCCCCGGGTCTCTGTAATGGGCTCTGGCGTCTCTGTAACAGTCCCCAGGGTCTCTGTAACAGGCTCTGGGTCTCTGTAATGGGCTCTGGGGTCTCTGAAACAGGCCCCGGGGTCTCTGTAACAGGCCCCGGGGTCTCTGTAAAAGGCTCTGGGTCTCTGTAATGGGCTCTGGGGTCTCTGTAACAGGCCCCTGCGTCTCTGTAACAGGCTCTGGGATCTCTGTAACAGGTTCTGGGTCTCTATAACGGGCTCTGGGGTCTCTGTAACAGGCCCCGGGGTCTCCGTATTAGGCTCTGGGGTCTCTGTAACGGGCCCCGGGGTCTCCGTATTAGGCTCTGGGGTCTCTGTAACGGGCTCTGGGGTCTCTGTAATAGGCCCCGGGGTCTCTGTAACAGGCCCCGGGGTCTCTGTAAAAGGCTCTGGGGTCTCTGTAACGGGCTCTGGCGTCTCTGTAACAGGCCCCAGGGTCTCTGTAACAGTCCCCGGGGTCTCTGTAACAGGCCCCGGGGTCTCTGTAAAAGGCTCTGGGGTCTCTGTAACGGGGCTCTGGGGTCTCTGTAACGGGCTCTGGTGTCTCTGTAACAGGCCCTGGGGTCTCTGTAACGGGCTCTGCGGTCTCTGTAAAAGGCTCTGGGTCTCTGTAATGGGCTCTGGGGTCTCTGTAACAGGCCCCTGCGTCTCTGTAACAGGCTCTGGGATCTCTGTAACAGGTTCTGGGTCTCTATAACGGGCTCTGGCGTCTCTGTAACAGACCCTGGGGTCTCTGTAACAGGCCCCGGGGTCTCCGTATTAGGCTCTGGGGTCTCTGTAATGGGCTCTGGGGTCTCTGTAATAGGCCCCGGGGTCTCTGTAACAGGCCCCGGGGTCTCTGTAAAAGGCTCTGGGGTCTCTGTAACGGGCTCTGGCGTCTCTGTAACAGGCCCCGGGGTCTCTGTAACAGTTCCCGGGGTCTCTGTAACAGGCCCCGGGGTCTCTGTAATGGGCTCTGGGGTCTCTGTAACAGTCCCCAGGGTCTCTGTAACAGGCTCCGCGGTCTCTGTAACAGGCTCTGGGTCTCTGTAATGGGCTCTGGGGTCTCTGTAACAGGCCCCGGGGTCTCTGTAACAGGCCCTGGGGTCTCTGTAATGGGCTCTGGGGTCTCTGTAACAGGCTCCTGGGTCTCTGTAACAGGCTCTGGGATCTCTGTAACAGTCCCCGGGGTCTCTGTAACGGGCTCTGAGTCTCTGTAATGAGCCTCGGGGTCTCAGTTACAGACCTCCGTCGCTGCCACAATCACCATTGCTATGTCTGAGCTGTAGCCATAGACCTGGGGATATGTGGGCTCCGTCCCTCCTGTTCCCCATCCGAGGCTCCTCCCGACACTGCCATTGGTCATCGATTGTTGGGATCCTCCACTATCTCTTTCACTTATGCTTCCATTCCTTCAGGCACCCAGGCCTAGGCGTGGACCCAGAGCCTCAGCTCAACCTGCAAGTCAGGCCATGGAAGTCAGTGGGAGAGGGAGTCACTTTAAAGGGAGCACAGGAACAGATGAACCTGGGAGTATTATATTCAGGTCTTTAAAAGGGCACAACAAGAGGAGCGCTAAAAAAAAGTGTAAGGGATCCTGTACTGGTTGGGGTCGGTGGGGTGGCAGGGGTGAGGTATGTGGGTTTTCTATTGGAAGCTGCTGCCACCAGGAAATTTTGGAATCGGGTGAACTTCTGTGAACCACAGGATACTCCCATCAGGAATGCACCCCATCTACTTCACACCTGCATGGAAAATTGCCAGGTGCCCTAGGTGGTGCCCCAGTAATACCCCAGTGGTGCCCCAGGTAGTGGCCCAGGTGGTGCCTCAGGTATGGCCCAGATGATGTCCCAGGTGGCAGAATGCTACCCTCTGCTGGTAAAATGGTGGTATTGTTCCCCTTTCAGTATGTGAAGGAAAAATTCAGTGGACATGTCCCTAGTCAGGGATCATTTTGTGATCTGAGATCAAGGAGATACTGACTTTATCCAGAGAAGGTGAGCTCCATGTGTTACGCAAAAGTCAGAGCTGAATCAGTATCCACTTGGTCCAAGTGACTTTACTAATTTTAGAGATACTGACATCGATGGCTGCAGGGTTGTTGGCACATTCCTGACTGAGACGGAGGGAAATTGGTGGGTGAGAGAGGATGGTGTAGGAGTTCCTTCTCATCAAGTACTCTGTGCCTGCCCCGAAGTGACATAGCCCACGATGTTTCACCCCACCCACACAGGGACCTGCCCACTTTACTGAGGGGATCCTGCTCCTTTTGCAGGTCATGTTAATTATTAATACTGAAGTCAGTTTGAAAAGATTAAATAGCCTGAAAATAACCTTCATGAGATCACCCTTGGCCTGTCCTTCTCCCTGTTCCTCTCTGAAAGCACCTTTGATATCTTTCCAAATGTAAAGCTAATGGAAATACCAGTTAACTTCCACAGCTCTGAGATTTCCAGTTACCTGAGATTACATGTTGTGTGATTTTAAATACATTTCATTCCTAACTGGAAAATGGACCTCTCGTTGTACTTTGTAAAAGTTACTACAAAATGAAGCAAATTGTTTGACTGTTGGTTAACTACTTTCAAGAAGTCTCTTAATTTTATTGTTAATCAACAAACCTTTCTCCGATGTAGATTTGCTGCAGTATTACTCTGACAAAGCTCTCATTTGATTGAAAAGTGATCTCTGTATTTTCTTATTGTAATTTATTACATTAATCATTTCAGTTGTTAAGAAGCTGACATTGCTCAGTGAGTGAAGGATGGTGACAAACGAGTTTGATCTGATCACCTTTTGTTTTCCAGCTGCTTGTGATTCCTTTAATTTCTTCCCAGGCTCCTCATATCATCTCCCTCACTCTATGTGACTGTCCAGATTTCTGCTGGTTACCTGAATACACTAAGGACTCTGTACACAGTGTCACTGGTTGCTTCCTGAGACTCTTATTCTGAATCCTTTTCTCTCACTGACTGGTTGGTTCCTCCTCTGACTGAATACACTTTGCCCTCTTTCCACCATGATTTTCTGGCTCTGTGTTTTGAGAGTCTCTATATTCTTGTCTGCACCATGACTGAGTAATTTTGTGCTAATTGTTTCCAAGCTCGCACCCATTAGTTCGCTATTCAACCGTGAGACCATCCTGAACCTGCCCGGGGGTGGGGGCATTCAATATCTTGGAAATGCAGATGCAGTCAATGTACGAAACGCAGCAACCAAATTATATGCAACAAGCTCCCACAAACAACAAATGAATAGTCAGATTTAGTGACATTGATTGAGAGATAAACGATGGCCCAAAATGCTGGGGAGAAATCTCTGCCTTTTTTTGAAATAGTTATGGGATCCTTTATGTTTGCATAAGGTGACAGGGGACACCTTGGCTTAATGTCATATCTGAAAAACAGTTTCGACCGTTCTCCAAGTCAGTTTGATTCATTGACACTAATAATAATGTGATTTATGTTAAGACTATAGAAATGTCAATCATGGTTCAGTGGTAGCATTCCTACCTTGGAGTTGATAAAATTGTGGGTCGCAGTCCCACTCCAGAAATGTCAGTGCAGTGCTGAGGGAATACTGCACTGTCAGAGATACTCTGACCATGAGACGTTATCCTGACCCCTCTCTTCCCTCTCAGATGATCGCATTAAGGTCCCAGTTCTGTTCTGGCCAATACTTTAAAAATATAGATTATGACTTAACTAAATCAATTTCGCATTGATTATTGCTGGAGCTTGCTGTGCACAAATTGGCATGAATTAGGTTATAGCTGTGGATTATTCGAGAAGCTGAACCTTATGGAGAGTGGAAGGCATTTCAGGATTACACTGGACAAGACATAACAAAGAAAATCTAAATCGAGTCATAAAGTCATAGTGATGTACAGTAAGGAAACAGTCCAACTCATTCATGCTGACTAGATATCCTAACCTAATCTATTCCCATTTGCCAGCACTTGGCCCATATCCCTCTAAACCCTTCCTATTCATGTACCCATCCAGACGCCTTTTAAATGTTATCATGTGGAGTATTGGACTGGGGTGGACAAAATTAAACGCCAGGTTATAGTCCAGCAGTTTTATTTGATTGCACTAGCTTTTGAAGCGCTGCTCCTTCATCAGGTGTTTGTGGAGCAGGATCATAAGACACAGAACTTATAGCAAAAGATTACAATGATTCAGTGAAACATTGAACAAACGTAGATTACTGTTAAGTCTTTCATCTTTTAGAATGGGTTGCAGGTTTCGGTTCATTAATATGTAAGTCCCAGAACTTCTTTTAAGTCACATACTCAAGATGGCATAAAGTTTTATAAAAAACAGGGATATCTCATCTCAGACAACATATTAAAGGTGTGAGGTTAGAGTCTGTCTGTATCCCAATCTTGAGTCAGACTGGTTCTATTTCCAAAGTGGAATTTATAAAATATTACATGGACTGACTGCCTGCAGATTGGGCATTTTTTTGAGCAAAATAGAATGTACCTGCGAATATAAATACAATTTGCCCTATAGACTATGCTTGTGTGTGTGTGTGCGCAGTTACTCATGTGACTTGGCCAATGTTGTCTATCTCACACGCTGCAGGCAAGGATTCGCAGAGTCTTGGTATATTGGCGAGACCGATCAGACGTTACGACGATGGATGAATAGACACTGCACAACAATCACCAGGCAGGAGTGTTTCCTCCCAGTTGGGGAACACTTCAGCAGTCTGGGACATTCAGCCTCGGAGCTTTAGGTGACCATCCTCCAAGGCGGACTTCGGAAGAGTGCCGAGTGGCCAAGCAGAGGCTGATAGCCAAGTTCGGTACCCATGGGGATGGCCTAAACCGGGACCTTAGGTTCATGTCACACTACAGGTGATCCCATTGCACTATACACACACAAGCACACATATACGCACACTCTTACATACTCACGCAGACCCCGTCTCAGACTCACGCTGTCTCTCATACCCACGCATAAAGCCCCCACACTCACACCCACACACACACCCTCTCACAGGTTTATACACCATCATACACACACTTTACCAAGCTTGCACACACACAACACGCACTCTCTCACGTGCATTCACACTCACACACACACTCACATGCACTCTCTCTCTCTTGCACGTGCACACACATATAAGTCTATGGAGTGAATTTGTATTTGCAGAATTATATTCGCAGATGCATACTATTTTGCTCAAAAAATGCACAATCTGCAGGCAGTCAGTCCATGTAATATTTTATAAATTCCACTTTGGAAATAGAACCGGTCTGACTCAAGATTGGGATATAGACAGACTCTAACCTCACACCTTTATGCATTGTCTGAGCTGAGATGTCACCTTTTTAAAAATAAAACCTTAACTCACCTTGAGAATATGATTTAAAAGAAGTTCTGGGATTTACATATTAATGAACTGAAAACTGCAACCTATTCTAAAAGATGTCAGACTTAATAACGATCTCGGTTTGTTCAACATATCGTTTTAGCTGCATGACACTGTAACCTTGCTATAAATTCTGTATCTTATAGTCCTGCTCCACAACCACCTGATGAAGGAGCAGTGCTCTGAAAGCTAGTGCTTCCAAATAAACCTGTTGGACTATAACCTGGTGTTGTGTGATTTTTAACTTTTAAATACTGTAATTGTACCAGCCTCCACAACTTCCTCTGGCACTCATACCATACACGCATCACCCTCTGTGTGAAAATGTTGTCCCTTAGTTCCCTTTTAAACCTTTCCCCTCTCACTCTAAACCTATGCCCTCTAGTTCTGGACTCCCCGACCCCAGGGAAAAGACTTTGTCTATTTATCCTATCCATGCACCTCATAATTTTGTAAACCACTATAAGGTCACCCCTCAGTCTCCGACGCTCCAGGGAAAACAGCCCCAGCCTGTTCAGCCTCTTCCTGTAGCTCAAATCCTCCAGCCCTGGCAACATCCTTGTAAACCTTTTCTCAACCCTTTCAAGTTTCACAACATCCTTCCAATAGGAAAGAGAACAGAATTGCACGTAATATTCCAACAGTGGCCTAACCAATGTCCTGTACAACTGCAACATGACCTCCCAACATCTATATTTTATTTTTATTTTATTTTTATTTTTGTACGGTACCTATACTCAGTACTCTGACCAATGAAGGAAAGCACACCAAATGCCTTCTTCACTAACCTATCTATCTGTGACTCTATTTTCAAGGAGCTACAAACCTGCACTCCAAGGTCTCCTTGTTTAGCAACACTCCCCAGGACTTCATGGTGATGTGCAAAGTGTTGAAACCCTTGGGGGAACATGGCAGATAATCTCTTCCCTTTTGCAGGAAGACAGTTTGCACAACATAAGGAAGGGAGCAGCACATGTAGTGTCCCACTCTCTGAACCAGGAGGCCTTGATTCATAACGCATCTGCTCTAGAATTTTGTAATGACACATCTGAGCAGGTTGATTTAAAAAAAATGCTCTTTTACAGGGCTCCCGAACATACTTGTGGCACACTGGTAGTGTCCCTAACTCTGAGGTAGGAGGCCTGGATTAAGGTTCCACCTGCTTCAGAGTTGTGGAGTAACATCCCTGAATAGATTGATTAGAAATGATTTGAAGAGGCCAGTGTTGGACTGGGGTATACAAAGTTAAAAATCACACAACACCAGGTTATAGTCCAACAGGTTTAATTGGAAGCACACTAGCTTTCATCACATGATGAAGGAACGTCGCTCCGAAAGCTAGTGCTTCCAATTAAACCTGTTGGACTATAACCTGGTGTTGTGTGATTTTTAACTTTGATTAGAAATAGTTACGAAAATATGGGTGTAGGACTGCCACCTGGTGGTTTATCTAACACACTACAGACTGTAGTCCCTGGATAGAAAACATGTCTTGTGTTTCCAACATTTGTAACCAAGAATAAATCTAGTAGTTGCACTCACAAGTTGAGATTATTTCTGAAGCTGTTATACAGCAGTCTTTCAGCTCATACAAATAGTGCAATATGAGTTGTCAATTTCATGGCACTTGGGATTTGATGTGGAATGTTGAGTGATTTAATTTTACGGTAAAATCGTAGAAGGTTGGGAGACATGGTAGGAAGCCTGGTGGCAGGATTATTTTGTACAGGAGGTGAGGACTGGGTGGGGGGGGGGTGAGTTTGTAAGGAGCTAGGGCGGCAGCTTATTGCGGATTGAACAGAAAGCTTGGGATAGGCCACTTTGGACTTGGGTTTGGCAATATCTGGGAATAAAGGAAGTTGGTGAACATTAGGGTCTATGATCTATCAACAGAGCACAGTGCAGGGTAGGGGTGTGTGAGTGTGGGGTGAGTATAGATTGAAAACGTGACCTGGAGTTGTTCTTCATCTCCTCCTGTGATTACTCACTTCTTTAGTCTTTCCTTCCTTTTTAGTTTTCAGCTTCAGTTCCACAACCATTTTAAAATGTTCATAGAACATAGAACATAGAACAGTACGGCACAGAACAGGCCCTTCGACCCTCGATGGTGTGCTGGCCTTTATCCTACTCTAAGATCAAACCAACCTACATACCTTTCATTTTACTATCAATCATGTATCTATCCAAGAGTCGCTTAAATATCCCGAATGTATCTGACTCTATGACCACTGCTAAAGAACCTATCTCTGACATCTCCCCTAAACCTTCCTCCAATCACCTTAAAATTATACCCCTTCATGATAAGACATTTCCGCCCTGGGAAAATGTCTCTGGCTATCCACTCTATCTATGTCTCTCATCATCTTGTACCCATCTAACAAGTCACCCCTCATCTTTCTTCGCTCCAATGAGAACAGCCCTAGCTACCTCAACCTTTCTTCACAAGACATGCCCTCCAGTCCCGGCAGCATCTGGGTAAATCTCCTCTGCACCTTCTCTTGCCAGCGAGCATAATTCTATTCGTTTTAAAATAGTGATGGAAAAGGATAGACCAGATCTAAAAGTTGAAGTTCTAAATTGGAGAAAGGCCAATTTTAACGGTATTAGGCAAGAACTTTTGAAAGCTGATTGGAGGCAGATGTTCGCAGGTAAAGGGACGGCTGGAAAATGGAAAGCCTTCAGAAATGAGATAACAAGAATCCAGAGAAAGTATATTCCTGTCAGGGTTAAAGGGAAGGTGGTAGGTATAGGGAATGCTGGATGACTAAAGAAATTGAAGGTTTGGTTAAGAAAAAGAAGGAAGCATATGTCAGATATAGACAGGATAGATCGAGTGAATCCTTAGAAGAGTAAAAAGGCAGTAGGAGTATACTTAAGAGGGAAATCAGGAGGGCAAAACGGGGACATGACATAGCTTTGGCAAATAGAATTAAGGAGAATCCAAAGGGCTTTTACAAATATATTAAGGACAAAAGGGTAACTAGGGAGA
>NC_057745.1:31937464-31943335 GCF_004010195.1 Chiloscyllium plagiosum
TTCTGGTCTCCTTCCTATCGGAAAGATGTTGTGAAACTTGAAAGGGTTCAGAAAAGATTTACAAGGATGTTGCCAGGGTTGGAGGATCTGAGCTAGTGTCCTTCCAATTAAACCTGTTGGACTATAACATGGTGTTGTGTGATTTTTAACTTTGTACACCCCAGTCCAACACCAGCATCTCCGAATCATGATGGGCATGGATAGGATAAATAGACAAAGTCTTTTCCCTGGGGTCAGGGAGTCCAGAACTAGAGGGCATAGGTTTAGGGTGAGAGGGGAAAGATACAAATGTCAGTTATAAATTACACTTCTTTAATCCAAAGATTTTCCCCTTCAGAAATAAGTCTCAAATGAGAACTTCAACTTTAATAAATTACAATCTCAGTCAATGCTGAAGATGCCAAATTTACTTTCAGGAGTGCAGAGGCTGAACAGGCTGGGGCTGTTTTCCCTGGAGCATCGGAGGCTGGGGGGCAACCTTATAGAGGTTTACAAAATTATGAGGGGCATTCAAAGTTAAAAATCACACAACACCAGGTTATAGTCCAACAGGTTTAATTGGAAGCACACTAGCTTTCGGAGCGACGCTCCTTCATCAGGTGATTGTGGAGGGCTCGATCGTAACACAGAATTTATAGCAAAAATACGATCGAGCCCTCCACAATCACCTGATGAAGGAGCGTCGCTCCGAAAGCTAGTGTCCTTCCAATTAAACCAGTTGGACTATAACCTGGTGTTGTGTGATTTTTAACTTTGTACACCCCAGTCCAACACCGACATCTCCGAATCATGAGGGCCATGGATAGGATAAATAGACAAAGTCTTTTCCCTGGGGTCAGGGAGTCCAGAACTAGAGGGCATAGGTTTAGGGTGAGAGGGGAAAGATATAAAAGAGACCTAAGGGGCAACATTTTCACACAGAGGGTGGTACGTGTATGGAATGAGCTGCCAGAGGAAGTGGTGGAGGTTGGTATAATTATAACATTTAAAAGACGTCTGAATGGGTATATGAATAGGAAGGGTTTAGAAGGATATGGGCTAAATGCTGGCAATTGGGCCTAGATTTATTTTGGATATCTGGTCAGCATCGACAAGTTGGACCAAGGAGTCTATTTCCGTTTTGCACATAAGAACAAGGAACAAGGAAAATTTACAGCCCAGTAACAGGCCCTTTGGCTCTCCAAACCTGAGCCGATCCAAATCCACTGTCTAAACCTATAGCCCAATTCCTAAGCATTTGTATCCCTCTGCTCCCTATCTACTCATGCATCTGTCCAGATGCACCTTAAATGAATCTACCATGCCTGCCTCTACCACCTCTGCTGACAACGCGTTCCAAATGCCCACCACCATCTGTGTGAAGTACTTGCAGATTGTATCCCCCTTAAACTTTTCAGCTCTCGCCTCAAAAGTATGACCTCTCGTTATTGAATCCTTCACCCTGGGAAAAAGCTTATCTCTATCCACCTTGTCTATACCCTTCGTGATTTTGTAAACCTCGATCAGGTCCCCTCTCAATCTCCTTTTTTCTAATGAAAACAAACCTAACCTACTCAACGTCTCTTCATAGCTAGCACTTTCCATACCAAGCAACATCCTCGTAAACCTTCTCTGCACCCTCTCCAAAGCGTCCATATCCTTTTGGTAACATGGTGACCAGAACTGTACACAGTATTCTAAATGCGGCCGAACCAATGTCTTGTACAATTTAAACATGACCTGCCAACTCTTATACTCAATACCCCATCTGATGAAGGCATATCTCAATGGCTCTATGTGATCATGTATGCAATTTTTTAAAAAAGTGCACCAGTTATCAGCCTTTGCAAATTCATTCAACTTTACATTTAATATGAAACATCACTTATACAATCTTTGTAATTTATACAAATGTCAGTTATAAATTACACTTCTTTAATCCAAAGATTTTCCCCTTCAGAAATAAGTCTCAAATGAGAACTTCAACTTTAATAAATTACAATCTCAGTCAATGCTGAAGATGCCAAATTTACTTTCAGGAGTGCAGTTTTACCAGATAAAGTAATAGTTATATGGAAAATATATGAACATTTTACAGTACAGTCACACAAGTGGCTTGGTGTCATGTTCTATAGTGTCTTAATAAATAAATAAAACCATACCTACAATTGGAAGTAAATCTTTGAGGCTGATAGATCAAAAACACCTCAACAGACAAATCACAGAAAGGATAGGACATCCGAAAAAGGACCAGCTATTTCGGGAGCAATGAACATTGTTGAGATAGAATAAGGAATACTTGACAAGAACAGTCTACATATAGGATCAGCCAATGAAAGAAATCTAGTGATTGGACAGACTAGCACAATGATAAATGGGCTGTTCTGCTGCCATATCTTTGCAGTTTTGACCCCTTTCCAAAGATCAGTAGTAATTCCAAGGTCAACCCTATTGAGCTGGCCAATGCTACTGAAGGGATTTGCTCATAGTTTCAACTTGTTTACGACAGGAATTGGGAGAACCTCGTGAAGCTTCGCCACCTCTTCACCAACCACAAGTTTTACCCACTCAGGTTGGAAATTTCCCTTAAATCCCACAAACGCCAGTTTATCTGAAACAAGAGAAACAGCTGTTAAAGTCTAAACTGTGTTGTTTCTGAGCAGCAGTTATCTACAGACAAAATAAGTGACATGCATTTATTCTGGTCTAAAACATCCCTCAGCAGGGCTGATCTCAACTATGCGAAAGGTTAAAATGTGTGATAGAAGATTGGTAGCTCATTAACAATTGGAGGTGGTGTGGTGGTGCACCAATTTTACACTCACAAAGTTATGAACTAGTCTACTGACTCAATGATTCACAATAAATCGTTTGAACTTTGAAAGTTTGGTCATTGCTCTGATTTTGAAAGATGCAGCAGTCACTTTAATTTACAGTGAGGGCCCTCAATGAACTGCGTCGTCAGTGACGGGAACCGACATTGACCAGGACACCACAGAGCAGTCCTGCTTTTCTGCAACATCATGGCCTGGAACATTGTGTCCACTTAAACAGGAAGAAGGAGACCCCGATTCAATGGGAAGATGGCAAGAGGCAGACAGAAGGAAGAGGGGATTGACTGTTGGGGTTGGGAGGGGAGACAATTGGAGGTAGAGTGTAGAGTGGACAGAATAGCGACTGGCGGTTGACTGGACATGGGAGGGGAGAGGATGGGATAGGGAGCAGACTGTGTGCAGAATGGGGGAGATAATCAGGACATGGTGTGGGAGTGATATCAGGGGAGGCTGGGCAGGAGGCATGGCAAGTGGAGGTTGTTGTGGATGTGAAGAATTATGAAGAGTAGAGAAGGTTCTCCTACTAGTGCCAGTCAATTATCTACTGCCTATCTAATGCTCTCAGACTATTTTATATTCAGCATTCAGTGGTCCCTTTAAGAAGGAGCTTAGTACCAGTTAGAGCTGGCTCATGACCAGGGCTGAATATACAGGTCTCAACCAAGACAGGCAAGATTTCAAATGCCTTTACAGAAAGGGAGTGGGTCTCAATTCTGTTAAATTGGTTACTGCTGTGCTGTAACACAGGGGCAAAGAGGGTGAATTTTTAGCTATTTTCAGTGACTGGGCAAATCCAGGACAATGGGACTTGATATCAAAGTTAGGGATTGGCCAATTTGAAGTGAAAGCAGGAAGCCCTTCTCCTACACCCAGACAACGTGGAACTTGGAACGCTCTCCTCAGGAGCCAGTGGATAATGTGAATCAACTGACGGAGACAGCCTTCAGTGCCGGGGATTAGAGATAAAGAAGATTCAAGGGACCAGTGCAGGAATCCTCACATTAACTATGGAACTGAAACCCTGAGCATTGTGGATCTGATTGAGTAATATTTCCCAGTGTGAAAAGCAAGTTTAAAGAAAGGTTACACTGGGGCATCCATTCTGATGTATATAAAACCATTCCATGTCACTCGACAGTTTGGGGTTTATTCCTTTTTTTCTGCTGTGGAGACTAGAATATAGTAAAATAGAGGTCAGAAACCATCACCAGATGTCAGTCACTGCACATTAAAACACTACAGGACATTTTCAAAAGTTATAGCTAAACATTTCCTCTGAAAGGATATAGCAGATGTGGATGTGAAAGAATAAATTACATGCCCCACAATTCACTGACTGAGCAAATGAGGCCTCCTAGTGTCAAATTATAAGTATTGCAATTGTTCCAACATCTCGATTGAGCAAATCACCATCATTAACTATTCTGCAGCAGATGAGATCTTGAAAAGCAAATTGCGAAAAGGAAGGAATGGTCAGAATACCAGTTACTAGGAAGTTATTACATCAACAAGGGACCACTGAGCTTGACGGAGTGCGAGAAAGGTTCTGAAATTGGGAAGCTGTCGTATCACAGCTCCTGGGACAAAGGCTGAGTTTCAGAAGTCCAACTCTATGGATCCTCTGGATTTTCCATTGCTATGGCAGGTGCCTCTGTTCCCGGAAATTTGGCCAGTTGGCCAGAGGGAGGGGTATCGGGTGAGCCACACCTTACGATTATGCAGTATGGTGGAGGCAGAGGAGGAGGGAGGCTGCAGGCTACATGCCACAGAGCTCAGATCTTCACCCTTGCAGGACTGACAGAAAGCCGTGGCTAGGGAATGAGTCTCTAAGGCAAATCCGGAGGATGCACCATCCTAAACCCCCCCCCGCTACAAATGTGAGACTCACTTCTCATCTGAAATAAGGCAGAGCAGCATTCCTTCACTGGGTCACCTTGTCATACAATAAATGGAGGCACAACTAAACAGTTGAACTTGCTTTCCAAAGTGTCTTTCATATGAATTGTGAAGAGAATTAGGCCTTTTAAATGCTGTAATTGTACCAGCCTCCACCACTTCCTCTGGCAGCTCATTCCATACATGCACCACCCTCTACATGAAAAGGTTGCCCCTTAGGTCCCTTTTAAGTCTTTCACCTCTCACCCTAAATCTATGTCCTCTAGCTCTGGACTCCCCTATCCATGTCCCTCATGATTTTATAAACCTCTAAGATCACCCCATAGCCTCTGACGCTCCAGGGAAAACAGCCCCAGTCTATTTAGGTTCATTGAATATTTTTAAGGCAGCGATGGATAGACTCGGGTTAGGTACGGAATTGAGGATTATCAGGGTAGATGGGAATGTGGAATTCAAAACAGAAACAGATCAGCCATGATGTCTTTGAATGTTGTTGGGTCGAATGACCTCAATTTACTCATATTCTGTACTCGGTTAATAATTTCTCAAACTTTGCCCAGCAACACCTGCTGGACGAAACCAAGAAAAATCGTTTCACTTTAAAACATAACGTCCAAGTAAACTGCTTCTAATGGGAACAATCTCTAAAAGACTGTGTAATCGATAACAAGCTCACAGCACAATATGTTTTTAAAAATCAGTAAGTACCCTTTAGTTTAACATTGGTGGCTCCAAGCTGGGTCAGAACTCTGTTCCAAGGTCTTTCTGAAATTATTTGTCCTTTAGATGTTATCAGAGTGATGGAGCTAGAATTAAACAGATCCCAGTATTGATCATTACAATAGCACAAATTGGATTATATCTACACATTTCTATAAATCAAAGGAATATATTGTAAGAACAATGCTTCGACAGATTGCTTATTCCCAAAAACAATGCACCAGGTTTCATTGAATAGATTACATTCAATTGAAATTAGCAGCACATGATAGCATTTCACACCTTGACAATGGAAGCACGCAATGGGAATTTGGAGAGGGATTAGATTAGATTTAGATTAGATTAGATTACTTTACAGTGTGGAAACAGGCCCTTCGGCCCAACAAGTCCACACCGCCCCGCCGAAGCGCAACCCACCCATAACTCTACATTTACCCCTTAC
>NC_057745.1:31943349-31963313 GCF_004010195.1 Chiloscyllium plagiosum
AGCACCCGGAGGAAACCCACGCAGACACGGGGAGAATGTGCAAACTCCACACAGTCAGTCGCCTGAGGCGGGAATTGAACCCAGTCTCTGGCGCTGTGAGGCAGCAGTACTAACCACTGTGCCACCGACATTTGACATTGGCTTCTGACATTTGAAGCCAATGGCTGGAAATTCTGATTGGAACTTTAACTTTGTGACAAATTCCAGGCAAAACTCTGACCACAATTTTAGAAAATCTGCCGTGGGATATTTTCCCTGCAAACAGTGAAGTGAACTGAGTCCCTGATCACCAACATATAAACATGGGCAAGTGACAGGCAGGGCTTATGCCTGAAACATTGACTCTCCTGCTCGTCGGATGCTGCCTGACTTGCTGTGCTTTTCCAGCATCACTCTCTTGACTCTGATCTTCAGCATCTGCAGTCCTCACTTTCTCATGCAAGTGACAGGCAGGAAAACAATACAGGTGATCTGTCAATAACAGAGACAGATCGTGCTGGAGAAACTCAGCAGGTCTGGCAGCAGCTACGGAAAGAGAGAAACAAAATTAAGAGTTCAGGACTGTGACTTTTCATCCTAAGTGGGAACAATTCAAAATGCAATAGGTTTGGGGTTACTAGGAGTCACCGTCTAAGGGGAAAGCCATTCAGGATTGACGTGAGGAAGAATTTCTTCACTCAGTGAGTTGTGAAGTTGTGGAAATCTCTCCCATGGGAAGCTGTTGGGGCCAGTTTGTTAGATATATTCAAGGGGGAAACTGAACATGGCCCTTGCAGCTAAAGGGATCAAGGGGGATGGAGAAAGAGGATACTGACACATGATACATGATCAGCCATGATCATACTGACTGGTGGTACAGGCTCCAAGGGCCTACTCCTGAACTTATTATCTGTGGTTTGAGCTAGGGGTAGATGGGCCAAGGACAAACAGGATCTAAGGAAAAGTGACGACTGCAGATGCTGGAGATCAGAGTCGAAAAGTGTGGCGCTGGAAAAACACAGCAGTTAAGGCAGCATTGGAGGCGAATCGATATTTCAGGCATAAGCCCTTCTCCTGAAACAGTCCATTTCCAATTCCCTTTCTCCGAGGGGGATGCCAGGAATTCTGGAAATGGTTTTACTCCATTTGAAAGTATCCAGGATGAGTCGGACCACCATGTTCCATCCCCAGTGATTTCTTCTAGATTGACCCTGGATCCATCGTTCGATCTGTCCTGTCTTCGACCTCATCGCAGAGTTCTTGATTAAAATCAGCTTAAAGTTAAAACCAGGGAGTAAGGCAGAGCTGTGTTAGTTGTTTCCAAACAGCAGGACTACCTGTGCAGACTGCAGCCCAGCTTCCTGGTGAAGGGTAAACAGGAGAATGAGGCAACTCAGTGACTGAGGGCACTCCACAACCACACAACCTCTCCCTCTGGACTGAATCCAAATGATTCAATTCTCTCAGGATTAATCAACACTGACGTTTCATTCCTTCACCGAAGATGATGATGAAACAGTTTCAGTGACTCACTTGTTCTTCATGCTCGCCACGTAATTCTCGACATGGACTGGAATTCCTCGTAAGATTGCATTTCGGAAACTTCTGTTATCGACCACCTTTCCAGACTGTCCGTCTATCACAACGATCTGCATGCCGTCGTCAGCGTGGTAAAACTTCCTTCCATTAATCTGCCAAGAAGAGATTAAAAATGGCTGAAATGCTCAAAGCCAGCAACCTCATCCGACACCGGACTCCTGGCTGCTTCATATAAATCTCAAGCAACTTGTGAATTTTCTGCAGGTGATTCTCTCCCTCTCCTGCCCTCCAACCCATTGTGTCTGTGGCAGAAACACAGGGGAGACGTCGGGGTATTTTTAACTTCCATGGCTGTGTGAAAAGCTAGCACCAACAAAAATCATCCTCTCGTATAACCCCCCTTGGATCAATTGGAAAATAAAGGGGAAAGGGCTAAGCAAGTGGCTGGGTCACCCTCACCTAGGATCGACAATCTAGGTGGCAGCTTGGAGTACTCAAAGTGCCAAAGAGACACCACCTCTGGGCTTCAGGTGGCATAAGGTTGTCAGAGGATATTCACAAACCATCCTTCACTGATACACAAGTGGTTCACAGTCATTGGGAGGCAGTAGCAGCAACTAAAAAGGAAATGATCTGATGCTGATAGCAGAGTGTGTGTAATGCAACAGTAAACAGTTGCATTGATGATTTCAAGTCTGACATCAGCAGTGTTTTGCTGAGTGAGAGAGGGCACATGGAGCACCACCTCGGGGAGCTGCTGTGACTTGACTGAATGGTGTGATGGGCAGGTTACAATTCCACACACATTTTCAGTCAATGTTTTGATAGGTACCAAAAGAAATGAGATCCTACTAAATCCTGGCATCATCCCTAAGTTTGTGCCCATTCCCCCTTTTTTGCTCCCTGACCTCCAGGCCAGGATTTGTGGAAGTGCTGGTCTCCTTTCTCTGTCTGTGCGCACACCAGGCCCTGATGGGAGCTGGCCAGGCACCTTTACAGAAAGCTAGACTTTGAGGGTGTTACTGAAGCTTCACGCATGAAGATTGTGCCCTTGTCCAGCAGGAGTGATTATTTTACCTCACAGACCTGGCACACAGCTTCTTCTGTGGGTTATATTAGGCCACTTTTGGAATATTGTGTGCAATTCTAGTCTCCCTCCTATAGGAAGGATGTTGTGAAACTTGAAGTTGCCAGGGTTGGAGGATTTGAGCTATAGGGAGAGGCTGAACAGGCTGGGGCTGTTTTCCCTGGAGCATCGGAGGCTGAGGGTGACCTTTTGAGGTTTATAAAATCATGAGGGGCATGGATAGGATAAATAGACAAGGTCTTTTCCCTGGGTTGGGGGAATCCAGAACTAGAGGGCATAGGTTTAAGGTGAGAGGGGACTGATATAAAAGGGACCTAAGGGGTAACTTTTTCACGCAGAGGGTGGTGTGTGTATGGAATGAGCTGCCAGAGGAAGTGGTGGAGTCTAGTACAATTACAACATTCAAAAGGCATCTGGATGGGTATGTGAATAGGAAGGGTTTAGAGGGAAATGTGCCAAGTGCTGGCAAATGGGACGCGAATAGGTTGGGACATCTGGTCGGCAGGGATGAGTTGGACTGAAGGATCTGCTTCCATGCTGTATATCTCTATGACTCTTTGTGGAACAGGAGATATCACACCTTGATGCTCCTGTGTGTATCCAGCCCAGGCAGCATTGACCCCCCTCCCCCCACTTTTCCCCAAAACCCACAAGCATCAACATCAAACTGAAAACTGCTGAAACTCACATCCACGTAGGCCAGGTCCTGTCTGATATGGAAGAACCTGGTTTGATAGGATTCAAGTTTGACCTCCAGGAAGTGATCATTGGTGGTCTGCATGAAAAGAAAAGAGGAACAGAAACTGTGTCAGTGTAATATTATTGGGCTTTCCAGACTGTCCAGGTTGGGACACTTCCAAATGCCGTCTCTTAACTTAAGTACTTGCTCAGTGAGCCCGAAGGAGTTGATCACAAGAGCGCTGTCACATGCCATTCCATCTCAGACCCACAAAGTGTCGTCTTCGCCAGAGTGCTGCCCTTTCCTCCCTCACTGTGCAGCCCTCAACCTCACCTCTACCACTGGCCCCTTATCTCCCTTCGACTTTGAATCCTCTACAAAACTCAAATTCAAACAATGGGAAAGAAGGAACAGGATGAATGACAGAGGGAGAGACAGAGAAATACAGAGGGAGGGAGAGAAAAGGAGGGAAAAAAATAAAGGGACAAGGAGGAAGAGAAACAGATAGAGGGAGACATGAACTGAGGCAGCAAGAGAGATGGAAAAGCAGGCAGAGGGAAGGGGAGAGAGAGAGAGAGAGCAAGGAACTATCAGAGTGAAAGATGGAGGTTGGGAGACTCAGGAGAGAGATGGGGGAAGAGATGAAGCCACAGATTTGAAGACAAAATGAATATAACTACTCTCCATGCAGAAATCTCAAACTGTTCAAGGCTCTTACTATCAATTCCTTGCTGTCTAAACTGAGCAGGTAGTAAGGTGTGTTCAGTTGTGCCAGAAAGTAAAACCAAGCAGGGTGTGAAATGGCTATTTGACTCACTGCTGCACACCGACCACCTGGTGTAGCTATTTGGAATCAAGTCCCATCTTTGACGTGACTAAACCTAGCTGAGAGCTCATGTTTTCTTTGATCGTCTGATGTGCCTGGGCAGCAGGCTGAGATAACACAACCCGGGCAAGGACACAAGAGAGCCCTAACTCTTACCATTGAATGGGTTAGCTAATAAAACAGAACGCAGTGAATAACAAATTACCAGCTGTTCTGTAGGTATTCGCTGTGGCATTGGCACATCGACAGTTGGCATCTCACTGTATTTGGGGTAAGCTTTCATTGCACAGTCACTGATCCTGCTGGTCTTTGGAATGGAAGCTTTGATCTTTATTCTCTCACAGCCTGCTGAGGAACAGAAAGCAAATGCCTCCCGCTTTTTGTGGGCTTTCACTTTCAGGAACAGTAGTCTTTGAGGGGAAGGGGTTGGGGTGGAAGAGAGGGAAAGATAAATCAGTTACTTATAGCAAATGGAGTAGCTTCATGAATACAAGTTCATCTTGTAAATCAACAGAAGAAAGCACTAATATATTTCATCCCTAAAATAAAATTTACCGTACACATTTTGGCTTAACATTAAGAATGAAGATAGTGACTGCAGAATGAAGATTTCAGCCATTTACAATTAACCATTGCATTTCAGCATTGTGTGTCCTGCACTCAGTTGGAAATATTACATACAGTTTTTTTCTTATTCTTGATTGCAATATAAAGGCAACATTTTAAATATAGACGCAAAGAACACACCCAGTATCCTCATCGAAGAAATAGTAGCCCCTGCTTGGATGCCCACGATCCAGGTTATCCATCTGCTGTGTCCGCAGAAAATACCCAGTCTTGAATGTTCTTTTCGACAGGCGATTATGAATATCTGATATGATGTTAAATGTGCTGCCTTGAGGGTAGCAAAGTCCCACGCGGATCCAATCATTCCTAACATGGACAATAAATATCAGTGATGCAGTTACAAGCTCATTTATAGGTAATATACAAGTTATGCAAAGCAGCTGAACACTCAAATCCGAGGGTATCCTAATACACATTGAACAAATCAAGCTGATAGTTTGTTGACAGGCTTTCAGTTCCCTTAGTGCTTTCTACACTTGAATGCGATATGAGTCTCCACACCCAATAATGTGGGCCAGGGTTAGCTGGTGGTGCTAGCACATGTTGGACAGCGGCCTGCACACTATTCACTTCACAATTAACATCCTCATCACTGAGTCTAACAACATAGGGCAGCACAGCGGTTAGCACTGCTACCTCACGGTGCCAGGAATCCGGGTTTGGTTCCAGCCTCTGTCGCCTATCTGTGTAGAGTTTGCACATTTTCTTTGCATCTGTGTGGGTCTCCTCCCACAGGTGTGCAGGTTAGGGTGGATTGGCCATGCTGAATTGCCTATCGTGTCCAGGAATTTGACACTATAGGTGGGTTAGCCATGGTAATTGCAGGGTTACAAGGATGGGGTTGGGGTGTGGGTCTGGATGGGCTGCTCTTCGGAGGGTAAGTGTAAACACAATGGGCCAAATGTCCTGCTTTTACACTGTGGGGATTCTACGATCACAGCCAGCTATTGCCCAATTGCTCCAATTGGGTAAAATTTAATTCATCATAGTGGGCTTTTGTTCTGTGAATACTTGATAATACTCAACTTGGTTTGAACAGGAGCATGCCAGGATACTGACTCTAAATGGCAGTGAAATAGCAAATACGCTGACAGTGCAGAGTTAACCGAGCTTAACTAGTGAGGCATAACTGAACCCATGAAAGATGACTCACTGGTTGAAGTTGATGAGCCACAGGGTAACCTCCTGAGGTGCTGGACCATCCCAATGCACAGTGTACCCTTTCTGCAGCATAACGACAGGCTGGTATTGCTGGTAATGGGAATGTTTGCCCAGGGCACCCTTTAAATACAGTGGCTTATTGGAGTACTCATCCTTAATCATCTTCATCTTCAGGTTCGCTGGCCGCCTGGCCTGAATGTACACCTAAAGCAAAACAAAAGCTAATAGTTAGGCTAAGAAACTGCAGCATGGCTCCTTTAGTTGCTGCAATTTGATGCTTTGACCTGTTAGAGAGGAAAACACAAGCAAATCATTCGGTTCAAATCAAGCTGTCAGCGCTGGTGTCTCCTTCTCCCTACCGTCAGAACTCAGAGATTCCATCCAACGTGCAACTTGAGTTGCTGTTCTGTGCTGGCGATTACCAAGGTTCTCACAGCAACATAATCTCAGCAAATTAGCCCCAAAACCCATCTCTGATGTTAAAATACCCACATTAATATGGCCACTGGTGCAGAGTTTTACATTACAGAAACACTTTCCCAAATCTCAGGCTCGGAGGCCACAGTGAGCAATTTCTAAACCCTTCAGTTTTTTTGGCCCATTGTGGGTTGAGCTGGGAGCTGTAAATTATAAAATGTAGCCTCATAGCTTTCAAATTCATTCAAAATTGACGGAAATCAATGAAATAAAATCTGCCTTCCTGAAGGACAATTTACAACCAGTATATCATCATAAAAACATTAATGATTTTCCAGGTGTCAGTTATTTTATACAGATCATCCATTCTACTTAACCCACACGGGAGTATAGTACCTGATGTTCAGTGACAGCCTGAATTGTAACCAGCAGGACATTATCCAATTACAGCTCAATCACAATTTAAACCTTTTACTGTCAGGCACTAGTTGCACATCGAGAGGTAGAAAATGATATGAGAAAATGGGAAAAGCAGCTCATTGGGCTTGTTTCCAAGGCAGAATGTCACAGGAATGAGCTCTGCCGAACGGACATCAGCTGGCCTTCCTGTACAGTACAGTACAGTACTGGGGGCTGACCTGTTCCAGCTACCATCTTTTGGATTTGTCCTGACACACTGCTTGCCCTCTCAAGCTGCTATGAAGTCTGGTTTCTCCTGGTGTCCCAACTATTATTTATCTCACAACCAAAAGTGATCTCATTGTTGTTTGAGAGACCTTGCCGTGTACAAATCCGTTTCTTGTATCCATAAGTAAACTTCATGGGAACCTCCCTGGCTGAAGTATTTTGGAATTCCATGAGGAAGTGAAGCTGTTCATCATTCTGGTCACCTTGTAGAGACCAACCTTTCTCTCTCTTTCAGTCTTCAAGGTATCCCCTTACAATCTCTTCCTATGACCAGGTCTCTGGTGACTGATCTTAAAACAGCCTTCATTGGTTTGGCATCATGAGTTACATTCCTGAAAGGTGCTAAGAGCTTAACTCGAGCTCCTTCTAACAACATTAAGAAGGTGAAAAACAAAGAAAAGGATTTGGCTAAAACTCTGTTGTGCTGATGCCTGTCGTGGGCTGAGAGAGCATAGTTTTCCAATCCCTGCAGGTGGCGACATTTGGCAGAGTGAAAGTTTCACCCAATGGCATTAGATCCAGAATATTTACAATATTCTGCAGATTTCCCTGGAAACTGGAACTTAAAGTTCTCCAAGATTTCTCATTGTTCCAGCAGGATTCAGGAATGAATTCCGGAGAATGTCTATTCTAGTGTTCCATTTCTATCCAATGGAGCCACCTGGAAGTGGGTTAAAACCTTATGACCTGTGCTTCCTCCTCATTCAAACACCAATCTGTAGGCAGGGTCTAACGATCATTGGTGAACTTGCTGTTAATTCATAGAATCATAGAATGGAGCAGACCATTTAGCCCGTCATGTCCAATTTGGCTCTCTGTAACAACAGGAGAATGTGAGGTCTGCAGATGCTGGAGATCAGAGCTGGAAATGTGTTGCTGGAAAAGCGCAGCAGGTCAGGCAGCATCCAGGGAACAGGAGAATCGACGTTTCGGGCATAAGCCCTTCTTCAGGAACACATTTCCATCTCTGTAACAACAACTTAGCTACTCCACTCACTCTTCCTTTTCCTTCATCTTCTTCCTTCAGGTAACTATTTACTTCCCTTTGAAGTTAAGCCACGAATGAATCTTCCTCCATTGCACTCTCAGGTAATGCATCCCAGCTCCTAACCACACTAGATTTAAAACTTACCCTCAGGTCACCACTGATTCTTTCACTATCCATTTTAAAATCAGTGTCCCCCTGCTTCTTGCTGCCTTTAGGAACAGTTTCTCCCAACCTGCTCTGAATAACTTTGTTGTGATTTTGAAAAACCTCTATCAAATCTCATAGAGGAATAGAATGCCTACAGTGCAAATAGAGGCCATCAAATCTGCCCCAACCCTGCAAGGAGCAAGCTACGTAGACCCATCACTACTCCATTCAAGTATCCCCACCCGGGGTCTTTTTCCCTATGGTTAACCAGCTTAGCCTGCACATTCCTGGACACTATAGGCAATTTAGCATGGCCAATCCATCTAGCGTGCACACCTTTGAAGTACGGGAGCTACCTTTGGAGCCCCTGGTAGAAACCCACACAGACATGGGGAGAACATGCAAACTCCTTATGGTCAGTCACCCGAAGCTGGAATTGAACCCAGGTCCCTGGCGCGATGGGGCAGCAGTGCTAACGACTGAGCCACCGTGCCACCCAAAGCAGGAGGGAGATGGAGCTCATTCAGTGAGCTCTGAAAGGAGGAGGCATAAATGGTTGGTGTTAAAAACCATGGCATAAGGGCTCCTGGCTCCTCAGAGTAGATGTTGAACCAAAGAGGAAATAACATCTCATATCACAATGAAAGATTAAATCTTGAGAAAAGGTGAGTATGAGATGAAGACTGAGGAGGAATAATTTACATTTTGTTTTCATTGCAGGAAGATCACCTGGAAACAGTGTCAGAATAAAACCAGTTATGAGTCATGGTTTTCTCATTTGTAGGATGTGGGCGTCACTGGCCGGGCCCAGCATTTATTGCCCATCCCTAGCTGTCCTTAAGAAGGTGGTGATGAGCTGCCTTCCTGAACCACTGCAGCCCACCTGCTGTGGGTTGACCCACAATGCTGTTATGGAGGGAATTCCATGATTTTTACCCAGCAACATTTATGGCCACAGTTACTTATTGTCACATATATCTAGAGAGATGTGGAGGTGTCAGTGTTGTACTGGGGTGGACAAAGTCAGAAGTCACACGACACCAGGTTGAAGTCTAACAGATTTGTTTAAAATCAGGACCTGACAAAGGAGTAGTGTTCCAAAAGCTTGTGATTTTAAATAAACCTGTTGGACTATAACCTGGTGTTGTGTGACTTTTGACTGTATCTAGAAAGATACATTGATAAATGTTCTGTCGCTAAAATACAGCACCATTTTGAATTACACAAAGAATAAAAAGAAATTACATAGAGTTCATCGTTGGTACAAGAGGGGCCTTCTAACACAGTTCCAGGGCTTCTGCAAGGTCTCTGCAAAATGTCCTGGGCCTGAAGGAGTCCCCACCTGTCAGGCCTCCTGTAGCCAAGAACGAATAACCTGCAGAGCACTGCCACAGACAATGACCACTGAGTCCCCAACTCCAAACCACCACTGACCACAGTGAAGCACTACTTTGGCTTCCCTCAAGGTGTCAGAAGACAAAGAAAAGAAAACAGATAAGCAAGGAGAGAAATAGAAGGATGCAGCTGGCCTGGAGCAGATGGGCTCAGGAGCCCAAACACTAGCGACCGTGCCATTGCCACCAGTCTGACAGAGGCTCACATCTCAGTTCGAGATCACCAATGAGTGGCGAAGGATGAACTGTGAATTCAGGGTGAGTGACCTCACCTTGCATTTGAGTTGGCCGAGTGCTGTGTGAGGAAGGGAACTAAGCAAAGGAAACTTGGTCATTCTTTTCAGGTAGGCGGAAGTGGGTACTGCAGATGCTGGAGATTAGAGTCAAGATTAGAGTGATGCTGGAAAAGCACAGCAGGTCAGGCAGCATCCGAGGAGGAGGAAAATCGATATTTCGGGCAAAAGCCCCTTCACCAGGAAATTCCTGATGCTCTTCCATTCTTTTCAGGTGGCAAGCCTGGCATCTGTTGGCCATCTGCTCAGAATAACTCGTGGACCCCTGAGACGCTTGTAGTGATTCACTTCAGGAGTGTCAACCACATTGTGGGTGGGGCTGGAGTCACATGTAGGCCAGGCTGGGCGTTCTCCAGCAGATTTCCTTCTCTCAAAGAGAACAATGAACCAGTGGGACTTTTATAACAATTTCAATGACAATCAGAGGATACAGAAATCTGGAATACTTCCCTAGCCCCAAAACACTGCTCAGGTTTGAGGATCAATCCAAAATGTCAAAACCAAGAGTGAGAAATGTTTATTAGATAAGGGTTATGGAAGTAAGGTGGGTTTTTGGAATGGAGAAACACATCAGACAAGATCTAACTGAATAACAGGAATTGAATGGCCCCACCATATCACTACACACTTAAAATAATTAGTTGATTTTGAATTGCTGTATGCTAGTTATTTAAAAATAGGGTAAAAAAATGATGACGGATATAGCATTTATTTTGCAATTGCCTGAAATTTAGTTATTTGAAATGTCTTAAGATTCCTCAAAGTATTTTCAACTGTATATTAAAATCTCTATTCTGTACACCTGATCTACAGCAGTTTCCACTCTCCTCCAATGCACCAGACTGCAGCAACACATAACACATTCGAGTGGCAACAGCATAACCACGTACCCAGCTCCAGCTCTGCACATTAATGAACAGGCACTGGATGAGCAGGCACTGAACCCACAGCATGTGTTAACTCCATTAGTCAAGGGGGAACTGGGGAGAACAATGGAAATGAATGTAAGCATCTTGCAGTTAGCATACAATGAGAAAAAACAGGCAGGAAGCAGTCTCTCTAACCGTGAATCTACCTTCTCTGTGCCAACAACTCTTCTGAAATGGAGCCCGAGTCCTCCTTGAAAAGAATTGGAAATAATGTCTTGATAGAGTCTACCCCATTTCACTAACCGGTAAGACTCAGGAATGAGGAATTGATTGAACTCCACAGAATTGGCAGCAAGAGGGAAACTTGTTTCAAACATCAAATTATCTGCGACCATTTCACCAAATGATGTCATTGCCTCTTTGGAAACTGTGAATTTTCTGAGATGTTGTCCCAAGATTTACATGGAATCCTGGCCTGGTAGAGCTTCTCTCTTTGATTTGTTCCTTTGTCAGTGTTTGCACGCTCTAATCTCCAAATTATCTTTCTGCTCCTCGGGGGAGGCCGGGATGAATGAAACTGCCAGGGTGCTATTCAGCTTCGCTATTGTTCCTTTAAGAGTCTTAATGGTCTTTCTGAGCCTCTTTTCCCTTCTCAACATTGGTCTTCATCCCTGTTTGATACCAACCCTGGAGAAGCACATAGTTGCCAGAAACCTGACTTAATTTTTCTTTAATTTTTTCATGGGAGGTAGGCATTGTTGAGAAAGGTAGTGTTTGTCACTAGCCTTGATTTCCATTAAGGTGTGTTCTTTTGCCAGGCCATTTCAGACAGCAGTTATACGTCAAGCACATAACTTATTTCTTATAACTGTCAATCTAGAATCACACGTAATCCATATCAGTTAAAGGTCCTGCAGGAAAAATAGCTTGAGACAAGAAAAATAGAACTCCCTTCTTACCTGTGCATAATGACCACTGCAAATTGCAGATCTCCAGTCTGGTACATCGATACAATCCGAATGCCTGAGCAGCCAGTTATCATGTTTAACAATATAAGCTCCTGGAAACTGCGACACTGATCCGTCCACATCATGCAGGATAGTTGTCTTGTCACCATCCAGATCCAAGTGATGGAACCAGGGACCTGGCTCTCCAAAGAAGACCCGTGATGTGATCTAAAAAGATGAGAGCCACAGTTGTTATAAATGCCTGAATTCGCAAAGCTGTAAGGTCAGAAAAACAAAGAAAAATTTGCATTTATGTGGTGCCTATTTTTAACAACTTCAGGACACATATAAAGTGTTTTGTAATCAGTTAAGTGTTTAGAATTGAAGTTGCTAGAATGCAGGAAACACTACAGCCAAATTGTACAACAAAGTAAAAGATAATGTATTCTACTATTGATTACATTGGTGCCAGAAAGGATGAAATATCAGGCACTGAACATAACTGGTCCTGGGGTCCTGATGGATTTCATGCTAGAGTATGAAAAGAGATGCTAATGAGTTTGTAACTGCATTGCTGTTAGTTTCTCAAAATTCGCTATATTTTGGAAGGTTCCGTCAGCCTGGAAAATAGCAAGTATAGCTCTATTCAAAGGGAATTTTTTTCCACTCGGGGAACGGGGGTGGAAGTTGTGTGGGGTGCAGTAGTGGTGTTGGGGGTACAGTCTAGCGGATGGCTAATGTGAAGTGGTTCATTTTGGCAGGAAAAATAAACAGGCACAGTACTAATCATGGCTGTCGAATTCCAAGATGCACAGGGGATCCAGCTGTTCAGTGCATGAGTCCTGAAAAGGTTATCAAGAAAGCTAATAGAATGCTGTCCTCCAATATAAAAGAGAAATTGAACATACACGTAAGGATGTTATGCTTCAATTAAACAGGACATTGGTGAGACTATATTTCAAAGTGGCTTGAGAGACTTTGGAATTCTCTACCTCAGAAAGCAGTGGAGGAGTGAGATTGATACATGATGAGCAGGGGAATTGATCAAAGGAGATAGATGGGAATATAAGTTCAAAACACAAACAGATCAGCCAAGGATCTTATTAAATGTCATTGCAGCTTATAAGGCCCAAAGGATCCATGTCTGCTCCTAATCTCTGTGTTTGTATGATACAATGTCACTCATGACGAATTACAAACCTTGGAGACTCGGTTAGAGAATGATTTGGAGATGCCGGTGTTGGACTGGGGTGCACAAAGTTAAAAATCACACAACACCAGGTTATACAACCACCTGATGAAGGAGCGTCGCTCCGAAAGCTAGTGTGCATCCAATTAAACCTGTTGGACTATAACCTGGTGTTGTGATTTTTAATTCAGTTAGCAGAGGGATTGAATTCAAGAGTCGTGAAGTGATGTTGCAACTGTACTGGACCTTGGTTAGGCCACATTTGGAGTACTGTTTGCAGTTCTGGTCGCCTCACTTTAGGAAAGATGTGGAAGCTTTGGAGAGGGTGCAGAGAAGATTTACCAGGATGTTGCCTGGAATTCTTTATCCAGAGAGTGGTGGGGGCATGGAATGTGCTGCCTGTGGGAGTGGCAGAGTCAGAATCATTGGCGACCTTTAAGCGGCAATTGGATAGGTACATGGATGGATGCTTAAGCTAGGACAAATGTTCGGCACAACATCGTGGGTCGAAGGGCCTGTTCTGTGCAGTATTGTTCTATGTTCTCTATTCTAAAGAATGCCTCTGACAATTCAGTGCTCCCTCAGTACTGCATGGAAGTATGACGTAGATTTGAGTATTGAGTCTCTGGAGTGTGGCTTGACCAACTTTCTCGATAAAATGTTACGACAGTTTTGTCTCAAATCATCTGGTCGCACCGAGCTCCTCCTGACTGAAGAACTCCACAGGGGGTATTTTACTGGGAGCTGTATTTGCTGCCAGAGTTGACCTCCAGATCTGTGGTCAGCCTGCCCATCGGAAATCCATTTGCCCTGCAGCAATGTTCCACTGGGAACAGCCTTAATTGTTTCAGAATGGGACTTCTACTCTCTTGTGGGAGCATGCTCCATTGTAAAAAGCTACAGGTCTATCTGATTGGCTGGCAGCTCTATTGTCCCTACAGCACCAGAAACAAGAGAAGGCCAGTGCTGGAATAACAGGTAGTCCCTGAGTGGGAGAAGTGATGGAACCGCAATAAAAAGGCAAGCCTTAGGGAGATTCCAGCGAAACGGGGAGTTCATCAGAGGGCCAGGTTTCAGAGGCTAGGGAGAGTGAAGGAGACAGGACCTTGTCTTCGGTGGAAGAGAATTTGCCTTTAATATTTCCAAGTGCACTAGTTCTAGATCCAGGAACACAGGAGTAGGACATTCAGGCCCATCAGGTCTGCTCCACTATTCTACTTCATGGTTGATCATCTACCTCAACGCCACCTTCTTTGATGTCATTTGTATCTAAAAATCTGTCTTGAACATATTTAACATCTGAGTTTCCACTGCTCTCTGAGGTAAAGACTTCCACAGCTTCATTCTCTAATTGAAAAAATTCCTCCTCATCTCAATCCCACAGCTTGCTGTTTAATGTAAGACTTTTACCCTTAGTTTTGGAAGCTGCATGGGCTTATGCCCGAAACGTCGATTCTCCTGTTCCTTGGATGCTGCCTGACCTGCTGCGCTTTTCCAGCAACATATTTTCAGCTCTGATCTCCAGCATCTGCAGCCCTCACTTTCTCTCTTTTGGAAGCTGCAGGCAGGATAACATCTTTTCTACGTCTAACTTGTTTATGAGAACATACAAATTAACAGTGCAGACTATCTTGCAATGAGACATCCATCACTCAGTGAATAACATTAATTAGCTCAGCACAGAGAATAAATTTTATATGTTATCTCACTTCCCCATTTTCTAATGAGTATTTTACATCCTGGAGAAAAATCTCATTTTTCATTTGACATTTTACAATTTGAAATATACATATTAAATACAGAAATCCTGTGACAGTTTGAATAATGACAGATAAAAATGCTAAAATCTGAGAACCTACTGGTACATCCTGGAAAGTGATACTTGTCACATTGTTGTTTGGACAGGTTTGCCAAGAGTTATTGAATCGGAACCCAATGGCACTTGTGTGGCGACCATCCAACGCCGCAAATTTACGGAAAGTGCAATTCTCTACGTTGATCGGGCCATCATAGATCTGCATTCCTCGGATGGGGAATGTCCTGGAAACACAGAGGGAAAATACAGCACTCAATTTTAGTTTGGTTTACGAGGATGAGTCGCTGATCGCTGCTGAGGAGAGTGGGTCAGAGAAATGTTGCAACTCTCTGCTCAACATATCATTCAATTCACTCAGCACAAGATCTTACTGCAAGACTTCACAAGTGCTTACCAGGATAAAACAAAGAATACAGGTTGTACCCAAAATTTTCAACAACACACACTTAAAACCTTTTCAATGATCTGTTTGGTGCAGTGGTATAGAGCTCTTTTTAAAAATGAAGTCCGATACAGCAAAGTTTTACCAGAATGTCACCAAGGTTGAGAGAATGGAATTATGAGGAAGGGCTGAACTAAATTTGAGTTTTGTGTTTAGAAGACTGAAAGCAATCTGATGAATATTGATCATTCTAAACTTCTGATCGGGATATCAGGATGCTAGGTTCTTCACCTCAAAGTGATAATTTGATATAGATTAGTATAACACAAAACTCAGTTCTTTATTTGAAAATAAGACTATGTTGACCTGGAGGTTAAGAAAAAATGTTCAAATTCTGCTACCTGCTCGATGGAGTCATGGGACCAATACATCATCTTGTGTCAAAGTGGCTGTGATTGACAGCATTTTAAGAGCCCCCTAAAACGGAACATGTACATCAAAACACAACACAGGGAAGCTGCATGATTAGATTCCCTACTGTATGGAACAAGCTCTTTGGCCCAACAGGTCCACACCAACCCTCCAAAGAGTAACCCACCCAGACCCATTCTCCTACACATGCACCTAACACTGTGGGCAATTTAGCATGGCCAATTCACCTGACCTGCACATCTTTGGACTGTGGGAGGAAACCAGAGCACCCAGAGGAACCCCACGCAAACAGGGGGAGAATGTGTAAACTCCACACAGACAGTCGCCCGAGGCGGTAATCAAACCCGAGTCCCTGGCGCTGTGAGGCAGCGGTACTAACCACTGAGCCATCGTGCCACCCCATCATCTACTGTGTGAAGAGAATACATGAACATAATCTTACCATGAGAATCAGGCCATTTAAATCCGAAGCAAAATCAGGAAGTGGCTTTTTATACAAAGGGCAGGTAAACTGGGGAATCAAAATGGCTGCACCAATTGCAGTTTTCAATTCTGAAATCCATAGATTTTCATTGGGGAAGGATGTGGAGGGACAGAGAACTAAGAGGAGAAAATGGTTTTGTAGGGAAAACCAGCTAAGAACAATAGAATGGTGGTACAGATCCGAGAGATGACCTTTATCTCTCTGTTGACTGCATGAGCACTGCTCAATCAAGTTTGGTTGCAATGTGTGTAGGGACAGTGATATTGAGTTTCCGACAGCAAACTGAAGGATTCTGCATCCTGCACCTTGCTGTTGTGAGTGATAAAAGGTGAAAACCACAAAGAGACTGTAACTTGACTGAGATCAGAAGACAAAAAATTATTTTGGTTCTAACGACAGAATTATTGAAATACTCACACTCCTTTTGGAAGAACTCGTCCACTGTGATCTAGGCCACTCGGCCCCCAGACAAGATTCTCTGCCATCTGAGTTCCACGGTTTTCACTCTCCCCAACAAACAATGAATTTTTTACCTCCTGTTTGGCCCCGTCATCATCTGGAAAAGTTCCACCACTGGAAGTATAAAAATGACACATGACATTTGCACCCTCCAAGTCAAAAGTTGTGACTGCACATCTTTAACAAGTGGTGTTATGTGGCCACAGTAACGAGGGATCATTATGTTGCTATCTTTTAGCATTAAGCTGAGATCTTGTTTAGCTGTTCAAATGGGCCAAAGATAACCCAAGGAATTGTTCAAATAAATAGTACGGATTTCCCCTGGTAATCTGTCCATCAAAAGCAAACTTTTTGGTCACTTGCTTTATTGTTTTGTATGATCTTGCTGTGTGCAAATTGATTGCACAATAGTTGCTATAGTTGAAAATAAATATGTCATATCCCATTTCTAACAATGCAAGCTCTATTTTATGATTTCAGTCGAGGGAGGAGACATGCAACAATTGTCATTGCTTCTGGCTGAAGGGGGCACCACAGGTTAAATTTATGGCCATTGATTGCAATGTAGACTGAGAAAGGTTTGTGACCCATCCTGTAACTCACTTTCCATTGCAATCCCCAAGGCTCATGAGTTGGTTATTTCATGTCACTGACATTCCTTTGATCTTCATTTATCTTTTGTTTTGGAGATGATCCAGTTTTATATTCATTATCATTATTTTGCTGTCACCTCACTGTTCCCTATCTTCCAGCGTTATGTCTCAGTTGCTATCTCTCAATCTCCTCTACTCCCTTCAATTCTGAGCCTTTCATCTTTTAAAAGGTAAGCCTTGCCCACAAACTCCAGCCAGGATTTTCAGCCTCAGATATTTGTTCTCCATCTATCAACAGCATTGCCTTGCTACAGTGTTAACTCATCACACTTCATCTAACTCATTCTCTCCTCAGATTTCAAAGACATAACCTCCTTCAGTCTTCTCTTCAACTATAAGACCATAACCGATATGAGCAGGAGAAGACCACTTGACACGTTGAACCTGTTCTCCAACTCAATTCGACCATGAAAGATCTCCAACTTCAAATTCATTTGTCCACCCAGTGCTCATATCCCTCAGACACCAAAGTTCAGTATCCCAGCCCCATTTGAAAACACAATAGGGTGGAGAATTCCAAATATTTAAAATCCTTTCAGTGATGGTATTTCTCTTCATTTCTGTCCTAAATGATAAATCTTCATCCTTAGACTGTCCCCTTTTGTTTTAGATTCCCCAGCCCAGGGAAATAACCTCTCCTTATCAAGCTCCTTCAGAATCTTGAATGTCTCAATGGGATCACCTTTCATTCTTTTAACACATCATCGGCCAAACTGCTCATCCCAGGGACCAATCCCGTGAACCTTCACCCTACTGCCTCCAATGCAAGTGTATTCTTCCTTAAATATGGAGATCACCAGTGCATGCAGTATTCCAGATGTATTCTCACCACAGCCCCATATAACTGCAGTAAGACCTCTTTCTTCCTATATTCCAATTTCCATTTGCTTCCCTAACCAACATGCCATTTGCTTCCCTAACTTTGGCTGTACCTGGGCCCCATCTTTGGAATTCCTTGCATGCACACTCCCAAGTCTCTATGAACATTAATACTTATAAGTTGCTTGCCTTCTGAGAAATATTCTTCTGTTCTACTCTTAGTGAATAACCTCACGCTTCTCCACATCTGGCATATTATGGCCCACTCATTTAACCTGTTTATAACTCTCTCTGTGTCCTCTTCACACCTGACATTTCTACGTAGCTTCGTATACTCAGCAAACCTCGATACATTATTCTCTCTTTATCTAGGTCATTAATGTAGATTGTAAAAAGCTGAGGATGCAGAACTAATGCTTGTGGAACAGTTTCTATCACAGCCTGACCTCTTGAAGATGCCCCATTTGTGCCTACACTTTGGTTCCTGGCCAGTAGCTAAACCCCAATCCATGGGAATATATTGCCAAAAATACAATGAGCCTTATAGAGTCATAGAGATGTACAGCATGGAAACAGACCCTTCGGTCCAACCCATCCATGCTGACCAGATATCTCAACCCAATCTAGTCCCACCTACCAGAACCCGGCCCATATCCCTCCAAACTCTTCCTATTCATATATCCATCCAAATGCCTCTTAATTGTTGCAATTGTACCAGCCTCCACCACATCCTCTGGCAGCTCATTCCATACACGTACCACCCTGTGTGAAAAAACGTTGCCTCTTTTATATCTTTCCCTTCTCACCCTAAACCTATGCCCTCTAATTCTGGGCTCCCTGACCCCAGGGAAAAGACTTTGTCTATTTATCCTATCCATGCCCCTCATAATTTTGTAAACCTCTAAGGGTCACCCCTCAGCCTCCGACACTCCAGGGAAAACATCCCTAGCCTGTTCAGCCTCTCCCTGTAGCTCAAATATTCCAACCCTGGCAAGATCCTTGCAAATCTTTTCTGAACCCTTTCATGTTTGACAACATCTTCCGATAGGAAGGAGACCAGAATTGCACGCAATATTCCAACAGTGGCCTAACCAATGTCCTGTACAGCCGCAACATGACCTCCCAACTCCTGTACTCAATACTCTGACCAATAAAGGAAAGCATACCAAATTCCTTATTCACTATCCTATCTACCTGCGACTCCACTTTCAAGGAGCTATGAACCTGCACTCCCGGGTCTCTTTGTTCAGCAACACTCCCTAGGACCTTACCATTAAGTGTATAAGTCCTGCTAAGATTTGCTTTCCCAAAATGCAGCACCTCGCATTTATCTGAATTAAACTCCATCTGCCACTTCTCAGCCCATCTGCCACTTCTCAGCCCATTTGCCCATCTGGTCCAGATCCTGTTGTAATCTGAGGTAACCCTCTTCGCTGTCCACTACACCTCCAATTTTGGTGTCATCTGCAAACTTACTCACTGTACCTCTTATGCTCGCATCCAAATCATTTATGTAAGGGACAAAAATTAGAGGGCCCAGCACCGATCCTTATGGCACTCCACTGGTCACAGGCCTCCAGTCTGAAAAACAACCCTCCACCACCTCTTCTACCTTTGAGCCAGTTCTGTATCCAAATGGCTAGTTCTCCCTGTATTCTATGAGATCTAACTTTGCTAATCAGTCTCCCATGGGGAACCTTGTCGAACGCCTTACTGAAGTCCATATAGATCACATCTACTGCTCTGCCCTCATCAATCTTCTTTGTTACTTCCTCAAAAAACTCAATCACGTTTGTGAGACATGATTTCCCACACACAAAGCCATGCTGACTATCCCTAATCATTCCTTTCCTTTCCAAATACATGTACATCCTGTCCCTCAGGATTTCCTCCAACAACTTGTCCACCACCCGAGGTCAGACTCACTGGTGTATGCTTCTCTGGCTTGTCCTTACTGCCCTTCTTAAACAGTTGCATTTCAGATACAAAGAGGATTTTCCTCCTGGGCTTGGAATGGGTGCAGAACAAGAGGCCACAGCCTTGGGAAATGCAAAAGGCTGTTTCAAATTGAGAGGAAGAGGAACTTCTTC
>NC_057745.1:31963813-31983495 GCF_004010195.1 Chiloscyllium plagiosum
CGAAGGTTGAACATCTCTTGCAGGTAACAGGTTCCTGAACAGGTTGATCGCGTGCTGCATTAGGTAATAGAGTCAGTTCAGTTATGTTGGGACTTTTACTTCTGCACCGTAATAATTCGGGGATTCTATGAAATTATCAGGGAAACTTCCAAGCTCACCAAGAAGAGACAATAAAGTGGCTGTAGATCTCTCCCCTATTGGAAGGAAGTCACCTTGTACAAACATGTCTATTTTACCCTTGAGAAATACACAAGGACAGCTTTTAAATGGTCATTTTCAACAAAGGAACAAATGGGACTGAAGCCTCCCATATGCAAGAGGTAAGGTTTGATCATGAGGGTACTGTGAAGGTCACGGCCAAAAAAATAACCTGTCTCCAAGTTAGCCTTGTGTTAGGTAAGACTATCTCTGATTCACTCACACAGAGCTGGAAAACAGTTGAAAAAGAAATCAGAACAAAGGAAGGTCACTAAGCTTACAAAATCAAGAATCTCAAAAATCAGGCTTGCGGGGCCAAAGGACCTGTTGCTGTGCTGTATTGTTCTTTGTTCATCTGTTCAATCACCAACATCAACAAGTCAGTAACCTCTACTGTAGTAGTCACAATACTCTACTATCTGCTTTTTGAGAACAACTCCGAGACTGATCTCTGTATCTGTTTTTTTCTCAGGCTTTTAGTATTTTGGACTCTCTCCTTATTTCTAATCTGTACATATGAGCTGTATTACTAATTCTTTTCACATTTAGTTACCTCTTTTTGTTAATTCAAGAACGCCTAGATAAACTGGCTCCATTTAAAACAGAAGCTCATTTGGCTCTGAGAGAAAGGTATCCATTAGGGAAGGGATCTAGTTAATTGTACTTTGTTGCAGCCAAGAATAAAGAAAGAGAGCCAGTTTGTCCCTTGCCAAAGAGCTCAACATGTTGGGGTAGCCCATGTGGAACCGTAACAAATTGGGTAACTTGCCTGGAGTCTGGTCATAAGATAGCTTTGATTACTACAAGCTCTTACCTTGCAAGAGTCAGTCCAATGCCATTATCAGCAAATCTAAGGAAAAAGGACAAACACAGTTAATAATTGTGTGACTAGAATTGAAGCTGAACTTTTCCAGGCCCAAGGCACCAACATGTAACAAACATCAGCGACCTAAATGGAATAGTTCAGTCACAGCTCACAGCATCAAAGTGTGCTGAATGCACTCATTCTGTCCAATCTTCTTAATCTCTGTGAAAAAACAAACAACAGACGACAAATCACCAATTCCTATGTGTCGTGACAAAATAAATCCATTCAAAACAAACGTGTTTCTAATTCCCTATACTCCACGATTAGGGTAGTTACCCCCTCATTTTCTCTGTATGTATCTCTCAAGGTATTGTGAATTAATATTGCTGTTTTTGGCACTCTTCAATGTATTGCATGGATTCTGCATGAATTTTATAGCAAATGGGTCTACTCTGTAACTGAGAGATTGAATATCTGAGGCCAAAACTAAAGGAAGCATTATCGATACACCAGTCACTGTTAAGAGCTGGCTTTCACTCCCTTTGTCTGGATATAATGGGCCAGTAATGGCCTCAAAACAGATATGGTAGCTATCCATTTCCTATTAAAACTGGCAATGTAGTCGATTCCATTTGGGAAAAAACCCACAACCAGGTCATCAAAACGTCAGCTATTAATATATAAGTCTGAGTTCAATAATAATAATACTAATAATGTAACACTGATTCTCAATCCTGCTTGGAGTTGGGTGAAGTCTGTGCAATGCACAAAGCATTGAATTACCTTAGTGGATCCAAGAAACAGAACCTCTTGCTTCTTTTGGCAACACACAAAAAAAACTACAGAACCCCTACACTTATATTCATTAGATAATATTGATACTGGAGATGGGTGAAAGGCCCTTTGACTTTCATGCATCATCCAATGGTCTTAGAAAGAGCTTGTTGCTTTCTCATTTGCATGGATACATCAGGTGACCAGTGACAGAAGCATTAAAGACGAAAAGTCATGTGATGCAACCTCTGGAAATAGAGTTGGTATCCCTATCATCACGAGAGTTTGCATTTGACTAAATTTCAAAATCTACCCAACAATGTCAATGAAGAAAAGGACTAAGTGAATTGTTTGTAAAGATGTCAGAGCAGAACCTGGTGCTCAGGGATATGGTAAAAGGTCATCACAAGAGACAGAAAACAATGGAATTTGATAGAGGGGTGGGCAAGACTTCATGACTGGGGCACAGAGATTCAGAAATCTGAAACAGCTAAAAGATAAAGATTTGGAATTCTCTAAGCAAGACATTCAGAATTCTCTAAGCAAGACATTCAGAAATCTCATCTGAATAGTTAAAATACGACCACCACCAATTTTGTAGGACCTGTGTGAGTAGGGATGGCCAATCAGGCTTGTCCTGGTGTCCAGTCCAATTGAATGAATGGTTTTTGGAGATGGATTTATTTTAATAATTTTCACAAGTTCCCAGTGCAGTTTCTTCCTTATTCCAAAAGACAAAATAATAGACCATTCAGTCGCACAAGCCAATTTTGCCATAGATCGCAGGTGAACAACTGTTCACGGCATCATAAGGGGAACCAAACGTAAGGGAGCTTCCTTCCTTAAATTACATTGGTTGGAAATGGAATGATAAAGGGTAAGAATGTCATTCAAATATCTGAGCTTGTTTTGCTATTCATACAGCTATTTGCCAGCTCTTTCTCCATTTGCTTTGCCAGATCTACCTAACAAAACATTCATCAACAAGATCTTGAAGATTTCCAGAGGCCCAGAATCTACAGCCTTTTGGCAAGAGAAAGTGCGTTTCCTGATTTCACAGTCGAGTACTGAATATCAATTCAATATTTTCTGGACTTCAGAATGGATTCTGGAATATTTGCCAGCCTTGCTGTTTGCAATGAGGCAAAGACTGATTGTAGTAAAACTCAGTGTTGACATAACTGCAGTCAGTCTGTGAGTGTGTTAGTGAAGTACATGTACTCAAGCAAAGGTGTTCATCTGTGCCTGTTATGTTTCACATGTATGTACAGACAATACTTAGCTTACTTGGCAAACAACACCCTTCACTATTGTACAGTTACCCTACTGTTCCAACATTTAGTATTGGATAAGAGAAATATCCTTCAATTAAATATTGCTTGGCTTCTGCCACAAACACCATGCCCTATCCATCAATTCCATCTCTCTCCATAGCCACTGTGTTCACACTCTTGGGATCCTACTTGACCCTGAGCTGAACTTCCAACCCAAACATCTCTATGCATGCAAAAATATCTACTAAGTACAACCATGTGCTGCTGAAACCCTCTTTTCTATCATTGTTGGCTCTAAATTTGACTGTTTCCAATCTGTCCATCTTCTTCCCTCCATAAACATGAGGTCATCTAAATCTCTACTGGCCATATCCTAATTTATCCAAGTCCCTTTCACCAGTCACCAAGATCTGCATTGATTTCAGTTCCAGCAGCATCTTGATTTTGATATTGTCATCCTCGAATTCAAATTCGTCCATGGATTTGTTCTGAAATTTTGTAACCTCTTATGGTCCTGCAACCCTCAGAGGTATCAGTGCTCCTCCAGTTCTAGGCTCACGTGTATCGCCCATTTTCTTCACCTAACTTCATTATCCACTGGGCCTTCAGCTGCCTTGTCCTAAGCTCTTAAGTTTATCTTTGAATTTCTCCGTCACACTCAGCTCTGTAAAGGCATTTTTCAAAATCTACTTCTTTGATTAACCTTTTGGCTGCCAGTCCTAATCATCTCAAGTTGAAGTGGAGATATAAGAGCGTAAGCAACAGGAACAATCCAACTCTTTGAATTTGCTGTGTCATTCAATACAATCATGGTGCACCTTCTGTCCCAACATGTTGTGGCTGTACAGGACATTGGTTAGGCCACTATTGGAATAATGCGTGCAATTCTGGTCTCCTTCCTATCGGAAGGATGTTGTGAAATTTGAAAGGGTTCAGAAAAGATTTACAATGATGTTGCCAGGATTGGAGGATTTGAGCTATAGGGAGAGGCTGAACAGGCTGAGGCTGTTTTCCCTGGAGCATCGGAGGCTGAGGGGTGACCTTATAGAGGTTTACAAAATGATGAGGGGCAAGGATAGGGTAAATAGGCAAAGTCTTTTCCCTGGAGTCGAGGAGTCCAGAACTAGAGGGGCATACGTTTAGGGTGAGAGGGGAAAGATATAAAAGAGACCTAAGGGGCAACTTTTCATGCAGAGGATGGTATGTGTATGGAATGAGCTGCCAGAGGAAGTGGTGGAGGCTGGTACAATTGCAATATTTAAGAGGCATTTGGATGGGTATATGAATAGGAAGGGTTTGGAGGGATATGGGCCGGGTTCTGGCCGTTGGGATTAGATTGGGTTGGGATATCTGGTCGGCATGGACGGGTTGGATCAAAGGGTCTGTTTCCATGCTATACATCTCTATGACTCTATAATTATCCAAGAGCAAATCAGATGCAGGGAATCCTGTGGTAACTCACCTTGTGACCCCTCCAGGATCTGTCATAGTCACAGAGTCATAAAGCACAGAAAGCCTTCAGTCTAATTTGTACATGCCAACTAGAAACCTCAATCTTACATAGTCCCATTTGCCAGCATTTGGTCCATATCCTTCTAAATCCTTCCTATTCATATACCTATCCACATGCCCTTTAAATGTCGTGATTGTACCAGCCTTCACCACTTTCTCTGACACATAGTTCCATATAGTCTCCACCCACTGACCTTTTCAAATCTTTTCCCTCTCACCTTTAACCTATGCCCTCTAGTTTTGGACTCCCCTGCCCCAAGAAAAAGACGTTGGCTATTTGTTTTTTTACCTAAAGTGTTAAGGCTCCATCATGTACAGGGCACAAATCAGGTGTGTGATGGAATGCTCCCCACTTGCCTGGATATGTTCAATACCCTAACCCCAATACTCAAGAAGCCAGATTGATTGGCACCACATCCACCATCTCCAACATTCACTTCCTTCAGTACTAACATGGAATGGCAATAGTGCATACCACCCCCACGATACATGGCAAAAACTCACCAAAGTAAACCCTCAATCTCTACCATCTAGAAGGATAAAGGCAACAGGAACACCAGAACCTGCAATTCCCTCCAAATCACACTCGATCATGATTTAGAAATTTATCACCATTCTTTCAGTGTCAGTGCATAAAAATCCTGAAACTCCCTCCTTAACAGCATTGGGGGTGTTCCTACCCTACTTGGACTACAACATTTCAAAAAGGCACCACTGCCACCTTCTACAGGGCAAGTAGGGACAAGCAACAGATGATAGTTTGGCCAATTCAAACTCATATCCCATGAATAAATAAAAAAAACTTTCACTTTACAGCCCACTCCCAATATCCTTTGATCCCAGAGAGACCAAAATTATGCTCATCTCAGCTTTAAATATACTCAACAATGGAACACTCTGGGATGGAGAATTCCAAACATTCAAAATCCTTTGTGTGAGGCTTATCTTAGTCCTAAATAATTCGTTCTTTACCCTGAAACTGGGCCTCCAGTTTGATTTCAATATTTGTGCTGTGGAGCACTTTGGGAAGTTTATTTACATAAAGGGAGTAATGTAATTGCAAATTGTTGTTGTATCCTGGAAATGGATCAAGAGATTCCAGGCTGGTGAGCTAAATACAATAGTACTAAAGTATCTGCATACTAGAGGGAGTGCTGATGCAGTACATTTCAATTTAATATACGTTTCCAGCCTTTAATTCATCTTTTATAGATGTAACATTTTTAAAGGACAGAATTGGAACTTACTGGCAGTTCTCCAACCATACATCTCCACCACGAAGCCAAGCACCGTGGTCCTGGTTTTTATATGCAATATAATTTTTGATTATAGCAGGTTCCCTTGGTTTGTGTGGATCAGCTCCTTTATGGGGACTGTACCTAGGCAAGAAATCACACAGTTCCTTTATATAGTCCAAAGAAAACAAGAACTTATTTGCAATGCTATACTTTACAGGAGAAAGTTAGGTTCTTCTACTGAATGGTCACTGAGTTCATGCTTTTAAAAGTAAGTCTGTGAAACACAGATAGTTCTAATTAGGCCCCTTGTAAATTTGAGTCTGTCTGCTTGAACTGACCTGGCACCAACCAGTGAAAGGAATGGCCGCTTGTCCTTTGCATTAGCTTCAGTTGTCTTCACTCCATTATCAATCATCATACCAGCCTGAAACATAGATTGAAAAAGATTTGAAACACACTTTCAATATTGAGATAATATAAAATGTTAACGAAAATGGTGCGACCAGGATTCCAAATTTTGAACGAGATCCAGGATTTGAGACAGCATGAAATTCACTATGTTTAAAATGGCATCAGTGGGGACCTGAAAGGAGTCAGCAATTCACCAGCCAATGGCAACAAGGCTGGAAGCCCAGTTTCAGACCTGCTGGTAAGGGTCATCTCCACTGAGGGTAGACACCCATTCCACACCTGACACAAAGGACCATGAAATTTTCTACGATGAAACTTCCTTTTCATTGAATCAAAAAGGTCCAAAGTAATCGATTTGAAGGAATCTCAACATGTTAGTTTGATTATGACCAGATACAATGCAATGAGGATATTACCTGAAACCATATAATCTGATTTGCCTAATTTGGCATAGGAAACCTAGTCAGCATGGATAAGGTGGGCCGAAGGGCCTGTTTCCATGCTGTATGTCTCTATGACTCAACACAAGCTCTAGGAGAGTGCTGAAAGCATTGGAAGTGGTGAACAATAGGCACTGCTGAGAAATCAGAGCCAGAGTGACTCCCTATACCAATTGCCCCAATATTTCAGAAAGAGTTTGCTCAAATGTTGCACACCTGAGTCTGCAAATCTGTCTGGGATTCTTAATCTGTTTTTTTTCTCCTCTCTCAAGAGATAGCTTTGTTTTTGATATAGAGATGTGCAAGGTCACAATTTTGTGAGACAGGCTGAATGGACAGGAAAGTGTGTACCTGTCCATCACTGGATTAACTGTTTCACCAATCTGTCCATGTCGATGTTTGTCAATGCAGTTTAGATGCACCCGCCAGAACATGTGGGGTGGCACGGTGGCTCAGTGGTTCGCACTACTGCCTCACAGCACCAGGGTCCCAGGTTTGATTCCTGCCTCAGGCAACTGTCTGTGTGGAGTTTACACGTTCGCCCTGTGTCTGCGTGGGTTTCCTCCGGGTGCTCCGGTTTCCTCCCACAATCCAAAGATGTGCAAGTCAGGTGAATTGGCCATGCTAAATTGCCCATAGTGTTAGGTGCATTAGTCAGGGGTAATTATAGGGGAGGGGAATGGGTCTGAGTGGGTTACTCCGTGGAGGGGCAGTGTGGACTTGTTGGGCTGAAGGGCCTGTTTTCATACTATCTAATTTAATAGAATCTAATTTAATCAAAAAACATTGGGGAGGGAGATTACAGACGAAATTGTCTTATTTTCCACGCATGTTTCTACATCAGCAGAATTCACAGCGGTTGGGAATGTGCTCGTAAATATTCACAGCGACCCATATTTTTCAACAAATACCAGCTGAATGACTATAAAGATGTTTATTTCATTCCTTCAGTATAGCTCTCTCCAGTATTACAGCAATTGCGTGCAGACTTACCCTATAGTTGGAATGAGCCCTGTTATTGGTGAACTTTCCCAATGGCACATGTTCAGAATAACCGGGGGAATACATTCCTTCTGAAGGCCCTGTGGGCACGTGGTGGAAAATAAACCAAAATCCAGTTTCCTGCGATGTAAACATGCAGATAAATATTTGAATTTCCAAAAGGTGCTGTTCTGCAGTTTAAATACGGAATAAATAGCTAGCACGTGACTCTAACCTCACAGTAAATACTAACATATGAGACAGGAGAGGACCTACCTCAGAGCCTGCAGCCGAGCAGTTGATGAGATTATTGTTGGGATTTGCAATCCAAAATGTAGAGACTGCACTGTAATAAAACAGCAAAGATTTACTCTGGAGGTGGACAAATGTGTCCAATTCAAGTTAAAACCAAAACTCTGTGTATACTGTACTTGTTAGTTTTCTTAAAGATTTATATGTGGGAAGTTACATATTAAGGTGGTAAGATGTTTATTGTTTTAGCATTCTGGATCTGGTCTTTTATAAAAGACAAAGCATTTCATAGTAAAGGTTTTCATTTGTTTACTCTTCCTGCACCTTGACTTTGACACATTTCAAAAGTGGTTACCTGTTAAACTGTTCACAATCTAACATTACACCAGGTTTCACACAACATTTCCAAAGGGTTACTTTGAGCTCTGATTACAAGAAAACAAAGGAGTACAGATTGTGATCGAGAGCACTGTATTAAACATTACCTGCAGCTCAGTCCACATGGCTTAGAGTGAAATGGTTTCTTGTTTAATGACTTCACAGATATAGATACCAAACACTGAATCACGCAGCAAGAAATAAGTCTATCCAGCTCTCTGTACCTTTACTGACATTTTGAACTGGATGTTTAATTTAGTTCAATGTAACAACACTTTCCCAAAACACCTTTAATCTTCTTCAAGTAGATACCCAATTGCGTCTTGATCGTTGGAATGGAATCTGCTTCCTCACCAACCTTGTGAGCCACGCTTCTTAGGTCTTGACAATCCTCAGTGCCCCTGTAGCTCTTTGTCAATTATATTAAGTCAATGACCTCTGTTCAGCCAACCATTTATCGGAGAATTTCCCTTTACAAACTTGATCAAAGTGCTTAGGATTCTGAATACGTTGACAGTTGTCTCTTGAAGCTTCTCTGTTCCAATGTCTTTGATCTCCAGCATCTGCAGACCTCACTTTCTCCTCGAAGTTGTCTCTTGAAACTTCTCTGTTCCAATGTCACTTCTCCAGTCGCTCCACTTGCCAAAAGTCTTTTGCCTCCATTTGGCCAACTTCCTCTTCAAGGTTTTTACATTGTTCCTAAAGTGCGGCAGGCAGGCCATCCCGTGCAGTTTTCTTATTCCTTGGGTTAGGAACCTCCTGATTAAGGAAGTGCACATGACAGGAATCTTCTCTCTGCCTTGTCCTTATTCTGTTCCACCCAGTTTCTGTTGGCGTAGTCCTATTGCTAGTCAATTATTTTTATATTTCTCTGGAATCTGCCCGCAGATTTGTACTTCTACCTAATTCTTGCTATCGTTGGGTTTATAATAAACATTCATCAATGTACCAGCTACTTTTCTGCTCCTTAATTCTAACCAAATCAGTTCAGTCATTGAATATTCCAGTGTTCCCTTGGTCTTGCACTCAATTAATGATGCCATCACTTTTTCCACCCTTTTCTCTTTCATTCCCTGTCCCTCCTGAATATATTGAAACCAGAAATGTTTGTTTCCCATTCCAGCCCATGTTTGAGACAGCTCTCCCTCATCACCTCGATATACTAATCCCATGTGCCAAGGTTGCACGTAGCTCAGCAACTCTTATAATAGAAGTCCTTGCTTCAACACACTTCAAGTCTAACATCATGCTTTGACTCTTCCTGCATCTTTTTCAATAAGATATAAATCTCCGGATCTTCCTGCTCCTGCATCCACTTTTTAAGTTATTAGCAATTTTGCTGTACTGTCTTCCTTCCAAAATGCATCACTGCAAACCTTCCTGTAAATATCCATCACTCTGATTCGATCTCTCAGGCAGCCCTGATTTTAATCACATCCCAGTAGTGGCTTTGTCTACAAGGGCCTGGGCCGAATACTCCAGAATTTACTTCTTACAACTCTTTCCCTCGCTATCTCATCTTTCCGCTTTAAGAGACTCTTTAACATAGGTGCAAGAGTAGGTCATTCAATTTGATCATGTCTGATTGAACACTTCAATGCCTTATAGCCACCCTGCCGCCATAATCATTTATGGCACTGATAGTTAATTCCTACCCCTTTGAGCAAGGTATTTGTCATCCAATCTGATGGAGCTCTGTGTGCGTCTCTGAGTCAATTGTTGTTTTATAATTTTCCTGGAAGGCATCTCAATGCATCACATTAACACTAAGGGTGCTGTATAAAATCAGTGGTAGTAGCAGTTATTGCTAAACTTCATTTGCCTTGTGTTTCTTCATGTCCCCAGTGTTGCTGGGACATCCCGAAACCTGTAACTGCTGTGCATGTAACTGCTGTGCATGTAGCTGCTGTGTATGTGTGTTCCTTGAAGGCCAAAGTGGTATCATATGAATGAAGCTAACCACTTTTCTGCACTAACCAGATTAGTTGATCAGTAATATGTAATTCATTGCACAACTGCAACTATTTACAGATTATATGAATATGATCGACGTTACAGACTATTAGCAGCACACCAGCAACACATCTGTCTCCTACACGCTCCTTCAGTATAACGACCATGTTCCCATAACATTATCACAGTGGGTGGTGTTTACTGCAGTCAATCAAGTATTAACTCTTTCAGACTTATACCCAACATGATTCCTCACTATTTCCTACATTTTCAACAAGAACACAGAATTCTTGCCAATTGATAATTAACATATACTCCCAAGGTTGTCTCTGATAAATTGTTCGATTGCATAAAGCACTGAAGCACTGCTACTTTAAATGTAATGGGAGTTTGATGTGATCCCCGGATTTCTCTGCTCTTCTTCATATTATTGCCATGGGATATGTCACGTCCGCCCAAGAGTCAATGGGGCCCTACTATGAAGTCTCAACAGAAAGGCGACGCCTCTGACAGTGTAGCCCAGATTGGCATCATTAACACAGGTGCCCTGACATGGAATTGTCCTAACCTGCGGCACCCTCCTTGTGAGAAAGGATCCAGAATAGTAGGATCTTCTAGGGAAAGGAAGGGGGTGAAGGTGAGTGTAGGATGTAATCAAATCCCCATCCACCTCCCCCTCCCCTCCCCCACCTCAACCACAACACCAACCCTCGGAACAGTTCAGAGTGGCCACAAAGGTTGTCATGTGACGGGAAGGATGGTTACAGGGACCACCTTGGTGCTCTCGGATTCTTCTCTGGTAATTTATTTGAATATTAGGCCCTCTATCCCTCAACCCTCACACTTCCTCCCAGCCCTACAATTCCCAATCCTCCATCTATGCCATCTGATTACATTCCATGCCCCATATCAACCTGTACAGCCTTAATTCCTTTCATACCAAACAATTCTCCCTCACATATTCCCATGGTTCCTTTCAGCACTCATAGAATCACAGAGTCCTTACAATGTGGAAACAGGCCATTTGGCCTATCGTGTCTATACTGACCCTCTGAAGAGCATCCCACTCAGACCCACCCTAACCTTGTAACCCTGCATTTCCCATCGCTCAATCCATCTAACCTACACACCCCTTGACACTATGGGCAATTTCCCATGGCCAATCTCCCTAACCTAAACATCTTTGGATGGTAGGAGGAAACTGGAGCACACAGAGGACACCCACACAGACATGGGAGAATATGCAAACTCCACACAGTCGTCAGACGGCGAAATCAAACCTGGGTCACTGGTGCTAACCTCTGAGCCAGTGCTGCCTAACTCATGTCAATACATACCACCCCATGCTCATCCACATGGTTCATCATTGGCTTATGCCATCTTGATACAAAGGCTAACACATGCCCACTAATCATTCCCAGGCCCCTATAGTGACTATACCAATTTACTGCTAACTCTAGCCTACACATGTTGTACCACCATCACCTTTTTCATTACATTTGTGAAAATCAGGACCAATGTCATTCCATCAGTACAGCAGTGAAACCACAGCCTGGATTATGGGTTCCGATCTCCAAAGTGGCATTTCCTCCCACAATCGTTTCATATAGAGGGGAGAATGAAGCCAAAACAAAAATAAAAGGAACGCCTGAGAACGTCTCAATTATCAGGATTTTCCTCAAATTTTGCAACAGATTCCTATGCAACATAACTAAAAATAAAACGCATCCTTAGGTCAGTTAATGTAATCTAAATGAACTATTCTGAATCATCTCATCTCCAACTATATCAGTCAAAATAAAATCAGAGTCTGTCATAAGCTGTTGTGGTTTCGATTTTCAGCAAAAATGCTTTTAAATAATAGAAAGCAGGGTTTCAATCAGAAACACAATCTTCTCTTTATTGAGCTTCATAAAAGTGTTATAGTGTTATAGTTAGTAACAAATAATAAAAGTTTGATTCCTGGCATTTGATAACCAGAAAATAGGTTTACAATGGGAGTTAACAGCTTTCGGTGGCATTTCATTAAGCCGTTGTGGCTGTCCTTTTAATCTTTTTCTGTCATCTTAATCTTTCTTTCAAAAGATTATACTGTGCAGTTCATGTGATCTGAACACCAGGAAAAATGGGATTTAAGACAATGAGAAACAGAACAATTTCCACAAGTCAGTTAACATTAGTAACAAACAAATGGTATATCACAGTGTTCAAAATATATCTCACCCTGCTGCTAATGTAGAGGTAAAACTGTGCCAGCTTTCATCCCATAAGAGTGCAGAAAGCAAAATAATCTTTCCATTCTTTTGTGTTAAAACTTGCTGGCACAAAATGTCAACCAAATACCAATTTCAGCAGGTTCCAAGTCTCCGGGAAGGTAGGAGCAGAAGTGAGACAGCCCCTTGAGCCTGACTGCTATTCATGGTTGATATTTACCACAACGCCATATCCCTTGAAATCATTTGTAGTTACAACTCTATTAATATATGTCCTGGACTTGATTAAAAGGAGATAGGCAGGAGTTTGGAAGAACACAGCAAGCCAGGCAGCATCAGAAGGTGCAGAAGTCAACATTGAGTGTAACCCTTTTGCAGATCCTGAAGAAGGGTTAATACCTGAAAAGTCGACTTCTCCACCTCCTGATGTTGCCTGGCTTGTTGTGTTCTTCCAGCATCCTACTTTGGATTCCAGCATCTGCAGTTTGTTTTTGTCACTGGACTTGATTAAGCCTAGGTTTTCACATCCCTCTCAGGTGGAGAATTCCAAAGCTTCACCACTCTGAATGAAGGCATTCCTCCTCATCTCAGTCCTAACTGGCTTGCCCTTTATTCTGAGACTGTGCTGCTGCTTCTAGATCCCACAACCATGAGAAACATCCTTTTTTTGTGTCTACTCAGTCTATCCCAATGCTGTCTATGGCAACTGTATTTTTCCTTCAGCAAAGGGACCAGAATTACCCACAACAGTCCACAACATTTAAAGGCAGCATGGTGGCTCAGTGGTTAGCACAGCTGCCTCACAGCACCAGGGATCCAGTTTCAATTCCAGCCTTGGGCAACTGTCTGTAGGTGTTTGCACATTCTCCTCAATTGAGTTTCAATTAGGTGCTCCGGTTTCATCCCACTGTCCAAAGATGTCATTGGCCATGCTAAATCATCTGTAGTGCCCACGGATATGCAGGCTAGGTGGATTAGCCATGGAAAATGCAGGGTTACAGAGATAAGATATGTGGGTGGGTCTGGATGGGATGCTCTTTGAAGGCTGAATGGCCTGCTTCCACACTGTAGGGATAATAAGTGTGGTCTTATCTGTGTTCTATGTAATTGAATCAAGACTTTACTCAAATTGACTTGTAGTAACAGCAACTGGAAATTGGTTGAAGAGTCACTTTGGTATTTTAGATACACCAGCCTTCAGGTGACAGCTTAGGTTCTGCTCTCACTTCTGAATCCTGAGGTTGCAGTGCCTTGGTGAATTGATGGCTGCTTTGTATTCAATTACAAATATAACCTACTGGCATTGTAAGAAGCTCAAGTTCACTCTCTGCAAACTAGAGCACAAGGTTGAGTCAGATATTATTCCATTGCTGCTTGTTAGAGCTTGCTAGGTACAAACTGACTATCATTTCACTCCCACGAGAAGGGCAACTTTACTCTGAAAATGATTTAGCTGGTTGTAAATCACAAGGAGATGTTTTGAGATCAGGAAATGCAAATTTTTCTTTCCAGTTTCTTTGTATGGCATCAAACTGAAATATTTCATCAATTGTTTACTTCTTTATAATAATGGCACGCCTTGTTGAACCTCAGCAAACATCTATGTGACACTGGCCCAGTTGGTGATTTTTCCCTTGAATTATTTCCCCATGGCCTCAATATTCCTGCTGTCCTGGACAGTACCATTTGGACAAACAGATTCATGGTCACAAATGGAATGAAAGTTTCTAATTGATTATTCCACTTGACTTCAATGTCTTTGCCCAATCCATCTGTACTAGCAAAAATGTTAGGTTTCTCCATGTAAAAAGGAGGCATGGCCTTGTTAATGAACTTTAGCTGTGCATCGTAACTTGTTGGCTAATATGTTGAAATAATCTTTGGCAATGGTTGTGTTTGGAGAAATCTTTCAGAACCATCTGCTGGGATCCAGATTGCTTACATGTGGGATACAGCCACAGGAATTCACAACGCAGTGGGAGGCCATTCAGCCAATTGTGACCATGCTGGTTCTTTACCAGACCAAGCCAAAACTGATCCTGCTATCGCCCGACAGCCATTTCCCCAACTAGTCCTTCAAAGGTGCAATAGTCTATTCCACAAGACCATAAGATGTAGAAGCAGAAATAGGCCATTCAGCCCATTGAGTCTGCTCCACTATTCAATCATACGTTTCTCAACCCCATTCGTCTGCTTTTTCCCTGTGACTCCTGATCCCTTTACCAATCAAGAACCTATCTATCTCTGTCTTGAATACACTCATTGACTTGGCCTGCACAGCCCTTGGCAGCAATGAGTTCCACAGAGTCACCACCCTCTGGCTGAAGAAATTCCTCCTCATTGCAGTTCTAAAGGGTCATCCCTTCACTCTGAGGCTATGCCCTTGAGTCCTGTCTCTCTACTACTGGAAATATCTCCTCCATGTCCACTCTATCCAAGCCTCTCAATATTCCTCAAGTATTCCTCAATTACTCAATGACTTCAACAATTCCCTACACCAATAACTCATTGTTACCTTCTCTCTCAATTCTTAGTGATAATTGTAATGTTTAACTTTTTAAACTTAATTTCTTATTTTTCTAACTGATACTATGAATAACTGTAAGATAATGTAACAATGTTTTTATTTCTCTATTTTGTATCTAAGATTTGTACCTACCTAAGATGGCGCCATGTAAGGTAACATTATAAACTTTCCACTGTACTCCTGTACATGTTACAATGAACATAATTCTAATTTTAAATTGAATCCAAATGCTGCCATGAATCCTCCAAGAATCATAGAATCATAGAATCCCTAAGTGTGGAAACAGGCCATTTGGCCCAACAAGTCCACACGAACCCTCCGAAGAGTCAGGCGACCGTCTGTGTGGAGTTCGTACATTCTCCTCGTGTCTGGGTGAGTTTCCTCCGGATGCTCCAGTTTCTTCGCACAATCCAAAAATGTGCAGGTTCGGTGAATTGCCCATGCTAAATTGCCCGTAGTGTTCAGGGATATGCAGATTAGGTGCATTAGTCAGGGAAAATGTAGAGTAATAGGGTAGAGGATTGGGTCTAAAAATAGTAAATATATTTCCTTATTCCTTCCACCAAGTATCTTCATAATTTTAAAAACATTCATAAAATCTCCTGTGCTGCCTTAGAAGTGGTTCCACAGGCTTAACTCTGTCTTTGCTTTCCATTCTTTACAACTTCCTCATGAATCTATGTTGGTTTACAATGTTTTCTGCAATGAGACAGCTATAACTGCAACCAGGACGCTAACTGTGGATCATTCATAGTGTTGGTATGGCACAGGACAAGTACTTTCCAATCCTCCCACTTTCTCCAAACAAAAGGAGTAGCCATGGGCACCCGCATGGGCCCCAGCTATGCCTGCCTCTTCGTAGGATATGTGGAACAGTCCATCTTCCGCAACTACACTGGCCCCACCCCCCATCTTTTCCTTCGCTACATTGATGACTGTATCGGCGCTACCTCGTGCTCCCACGAGGAGGTTGAACAGTTCATCCACTACACTAACACCTTCCACCCCGACCTCAAATTCACCTGGACAGTCTCGGACTCCTCCCTCCCCTCCCTAGACCTTTCTGTTTCTATCTCAGACGACCGAATCAACACGGACATCTACTACAAACCAACCGACTCCCACAGCCACCTGGACTACCCCTCCTCCCATCCTGCCCCCTGTAAAAACGCCATCCCATTCTCCAAATTCCTTCGTCTCCGCCGCATCTGCTCCCAGGAGGACCAGTTCAAAATACGTACAACACAGATGGCCACCTTCTTCAAGGACCGCAATTTCCCCCCCGACATGGTCGACGGTGCCCTCCACCGCATCTCCTCCACTTCCCGCTCCTCCGCCCTTGAGCCCCGCCCCTCCAACCGCCACCAGGACAGAACCCCACTGGTCCTCACCTACCACCCCACCAATCTCCATGTACAGCGCATCATCCGCCGTCACTTCCGCCACCTCCAAACAGACCCCAGCACCAAGGATATATTTCCCTCCCCACCCCTATCAGCTTTCCGTAGAGACCACTCCCTCCGCGACTCCCTTGTCAGATCCACACCCCCCACCGACCCAACCACCACTCCCGACACCTTCCCTTGCAACCGCAGGAGGTGCAACACTTGCGCCCACACCTCCCCCCTCACTCCTCTCCAAGGCCCAAAAGGAAACTCCCATATCCGCCACAGATTCACCTGCACCTCCACCCACATCATCTACTGCATCCGCTGCAGCCGGTGTGGCCTCCTCTATATTGGGGAGACAGGCCGCCTACTTGCGGAGCGATTCAGAGAGCACCTCTGGGCCACCCGGACGAACCAACCCAACCAACCTGTGGCACAGCATTTCAACTCCCCCTCCCACTCCACCGAGGATATGCAGGTCATTGGACTCATCCACCGCCAAACCACAACAACCCGACGGTCGGAGGAGGAACGTCTTATCTTCCGACTGGGAACCCTCCAACCGCAGGGGATGAACTTGCACTTCACCAGTTTCTTCATCCCCCCTCCCCCCACCTTGTCTCAGCCGGATCCCTCCAGCCCGGCACCGCCCTCCTGACCTGCAGTCTTCTTCTTGACCTCCCCGCCTCCATCCTACTCCGACCTATCACCCTCACCTTGACCTCTTTCCACCTATCACATTTCCAACGCCCCTCCTCCAAGTCCCTCCTCCCTACCTTTTATCTTCTCCTGCTGAACACTCTCTGCTCATTCCTGAAGAAGGGCCTGTGCCCGAAACGTCGAATCTCCTGTACCCTGGATGCTGCCTGACCTGCTGTGCTGTTCCAGCAATAAAGTTTCAACAGGACAAGTATAGCATTAGTCAGGATTCAAACTTGCAATACAGCAAGTTATGAATTTGACTTGTGTACACCGATCTGAAGTTGGTTATATCAGAGGAACCCACCACCTCGAACAGGTCTAATTCATATATGCTTCAGTTCTCTTAGAGTGTGGTTGACTCAATGCCTGCAGGACATCTAGAGATAAGAAATACTTGCATTTATTAGCAATGTTCATATCCCACGTTCCTAGTCCTTTTGAAAGCAATCACGTTTCAATTGCTAGCCTTTAAAAGAGAAAGCAAAAATTCACCTGTTGTTCAAATATCTTCGTTAGTATTTACAGCAAGCTAAACTGGTACTTGAAATAGATGGAGGTGAACACATCAGCAGCAATATGTCAATACAGTGCTTTTAATGCAATATAACAGGCCAAGGCCCTTTACACTACCACTATAAATCATACATAGTGTCATACCACCAACATATTGTCTAGCTATCACCATTGTTAACAGCTAACCCAAGAATGCAACTTTTTAAAAAAAAAGGTTTTGTGATTAACACATGAAAGCAGTGAAACTATCACTGTATTTTAACAGATGAAAGGCTTAACAGACAATCAATTTTTCAATGTATAATTTCAGTTACATCACACTGTAAATCTTTGCTATAAATTCTGTGTATTAGGATTGAGCCCTTCACTATCACCTGATGAAGGAGCGTTGCTCCGAAAGCTAGTGCTTCCAATTAAACCTGTTGGACTATAACCTGGTGTTGTGTTATTTTTTACCTTTGCACACCCCAGTCCAACACCGGCATCTGCAAATCATGACAATAAATCAAAGTATGATACTGAGAGGAGATGGTTAATCAGCTGGTCAAAAGCATGGCCAAAGGAGTAGGCTTTAGGGACCTGGTATTGGCCAAAAGTGAGGCAGAGAGTTTGACCTTTAGATCTCAACAGATACATTGAAGTGTTGTGGGGTTCTGGAGTAGATTACAGAATGAAGCAGGGGCAACAGCATTGAGGAACTTGCAAACAAGTGACCAGAATTTTAAAATCAAGGCATTGCTTGACAGGAGCCAATTTAGGTCAACGAGCACATGGATGATAAAAGAACTTAGTGAGAGTTAAGTGAAAGGCTGCAGCGTTTCGGATGATCTCAAATTTAGAAGGTGAAATATGAAGGACCAATTTTGAGTTGGAATAGTCAAGTCTAGAGGTAAAAAGAAGATACATGAATGAAGGTTTCAGCAGTAAATGAACTAAGGAAGGGATGAAAGTGGTTGATGATATTGAGGTAGACATTGGGTATCTTACTGATGTCAGCAGGAAGGTGGGACTGGTTTAGTTTGGGATTATGGTTGGCATGGACTGGTTGGACCAAAGGATCTATTTCCACGCGGTATGACACTATCCTCTTGGGGTCACCACCAAAGCTGCCAAAAGGCTCAGGCTGTTGCCAGGGAGGGGAGCAAATCAGTAACTGGGAATGGATTTTGGAGTAGGGACCAAAATTAAGTTTCAGTTTTCCCAATAATTAATTGGAGGGAATTTCTGCATCGCATATTTACAAGGAGAGATAACAACAAGGAATTGTTGGTGCAGGGAATGGTTGCAGCAGTGAATTGGAGGAACAAAGACCAATCTCCCCACCAACCCCCAAGTACCTTCCCCTGCAACTGTAAAAGATGCAAATCCTGCCAGTACACCACCCTCCTCACCTCCATCCAGGGTCCCAAACAGTCCTTCCAGGTGAGACAGAAGTTCACCTGCCTCTCCTCTAACCTAGTTTACTGTATCTGGTGCTGCTGAAGTGGTCTTCTATACGTTGGGGAGACCAAACGCAAACTCAGGGCACATTTCACCAAGTATCTCAGCCGGGCCCACAGGGATGAACCTGATCTCCTGGTCACCACCCATTTTAATTACCCTTCCCAATCCCTTTCCGACATGACCATCCCTGGCCTCCTCTGTTGCCACAGTGAACCACATGGCAAATTGGAGGAACAACACCTCATCTTCTGCCTGGGCAGCCTACAGCCCAGAGGACCAAACATTGAATTCTCCAATTTCAAACAACTCTCCCTCCCATCCCCTGACTCCCTTCCATTCCTCTGATCAACCCATCTTTCCAGCTGTCAACCCGATTCATAGAATCCCTACAGTGTGGAAATGGGCCATTGGCCCAACGTCCACACTGACTCTCCAAAGAGTAACCCACCCAGATCCATTCCCCTAGCCTATTACTTAACATTTCCCAAATGATGCAACTAACCTACACATCCCTGAACACTGGGGGCAATTTAGCATAGATTAGTGGTGTTGGAAGAGCACAGCAGTTCAGGCAGCATTCAAGGAGCTTCGAAATCGACGTTTCGGGCAAAAGCCCTTCATCAGGAATAAAGGCAGTGAGCCTGAAGCGTGGAGAGATAAGCTAGAGGAGGGTGGGG
>NC_057745.1:31983691-31988813 GCF_004010195.1 Chiloscyllium plagiosum
GAGGGAGCGGCGGTGAAGGAGGCCCAAGACCTCCATGTCCTCGGCAGAGTGGGAGGGGGAGTTGAAATGTTGGGCCGCGGGGCGGTGTGGTTGATTGGTGCGGGTGTCCCGGAGATGTTCCCTAAAGCGCTCTGCTAGGAGGCGCCCAGTCTCCCCAATGTAGAGGATACCACATCGGGACCAATTCACCTAACCTACACATCTTTGGATTGAGGAAAGAAACTGTAGCACCCAGAGGAAACCCACGTAGACACAGGGAGAACGTGCAAACTCCACACAGACAGTCGCCTGAGGCTGGAATTGAATCCAGGTCCCTGGTGCTGTGAGGCAGCAGTGCTAACCACTTAGCCATCATGTCACCCAATTCATTCCTCCCATCAATCAACCAGGTTGTATCCTCTACCTGTGTTCACCTATAGGAGAAAGTGAGGACCGCAGATGCTAGAGAACAGAGCTGAAAATGTGTTGCTGGAAAAGCGCAGCAGGTCAGGCAGCATCCAAGGATCAGGAGAATCGACGTTTCGGGCATGAGCCCTTCTTCAGGGCTCATGCCCGAAGAAGGGCTCATGAGCCCATGTGTTCACCTATCCTTACCTCATCACCATGCCCACCAGCCCCCCTCGGCTTAACCCACTACCCCTCTCACTTATCTGCAGGTCCCTTTATACCCATCCCCAGTCCTGAAGAAGGGTTACACCCGAAATGTTGATTCTCTATCTCCTGATGATGATGTGTTCTTCAAGCCTCCTGCTTGTCTACTCTGGATTGCAGTATCTGCAGCTTTTTTTTGTCTCTAACAGGGAGTGAGGAGGCACTGGGATTAATTCTGGATTGAGTGGCCTTTTACTGTGTTGTAAATTCTTGAAGCTATGTGTAGGCAACACAATTCTACCAACAAGGACATTCCCTGTTTCATATGGATGCCAGATAGGCTGGTTGTGTTTATCTATGTGTCCTTTCAACAGGGGATTCTGTGGGTTAGTGGGTAGTATCCCTGCCTCTGAGACAGAAGTTCTGGATTCGAGTCTCACTCCAGGATTTGGTGGCCAAATAGATCATGGTGCAAGAAACATGGCAAACAGCAAGCGGCATGTGATGCTGGTCTGTTGTGCAATGGAAAGAAACTGGAGCCTCTGCATACAACATTCTTAGCTCCAGGCTACAACATGCATTTGTAAAAGTATCCGTCACCACAGCAACTCAGCCTCCTTTGGGGGCCAGATGGCTAGGGAAAGTGGTGCGAATCTGATTGATGCCAACAGCACAGGGTTCAATGTCCATTCCAACTAGCTGCTTTCCTGCTCAACCCCTGGTACAGATTATGGCACTATATATCAGGTCTGTCTTCGGACAGAAGACTGGAGATCAAAAGGATCCTTCCAACAATCAGAACTGCTTCAGTTGATACTCATTCCTCTGTACCCAAGCCATGTTTATACAAAGCTACCTCTTCATTTAAGATCATTAAACAACGCATTGTAATGACCACCCTTCCCATCACTACTTCTCCACAGAAATTCAAGCTGAGTGATAAAACATTTGAGTGGTCTCTGTTTTAGCGGCTGGAGAGGGCCATTTGAGTCAGAAGTTGCCTCTTGATCCAACTGAATGTATCGCAGGCAGCTAAGTTGGTCAGCAACAGAAGAGCTATACCACTTCTCAAAGATAAATGGAAAAAACACCTTCCAACAAAGGTGGTGCAGTTCCAGGTGGAACTTTCCCAGGATATAAATTTTATGAAGATGGTTCAGGAATCTGAGTCTTATAAAAACTAATGTCCTGGGAAGGTTCCATCTGGGCGTCGGCCATGTTTATCCAGCAAACTTAATCATCTGAAGCGAAGAACCATCTGCTGCACTGATTCCTCCTGAGGAGCATCACTGGCCAATCTTAAGTTAAATGGGCAGCTAGTCACACATGCTGCCAGACCTGCTGAGCTTTTCCAGCAACTTCTGTTTTTGTTTCTGATTTACAGCATCCGCAGTTCTTTTTTTTTGAGGGGAATGTGTGACTATCAGGGAAAACACCAAGGATATTGAGGACACAAAGAAAAAATCTACCAAGCTTAAATATCTCCGCTGGCTTAACGGCCATCCTTCTCAGTCATCTATAGATCAAAGATGGTCTTCCTGGTCCATCATTTTGATAACATCTGATTAAAGTTGTTTGCACTTGAAAGCAAGATTCCATAAGCAATCTTCTCGATTCCATTGAGATGGAATGAAAATCACAAGCCATTTATGCATGATTCCTTGATATATTTTTCTTGTGAGCATGAACACCACTGTGGGATTTTGCAGTCAGAAAGATCTCCCCTCCCAGTGTCCAGTAGATCTCTAGCCCCTCAGGAACAGAAGCACAAGTGACTGTTTTGAGAGGCTCCACACTGGCAGAGTGGTTTCACATGCAGCTAACTGCAATCAGAAAATTACAGGACACACTTCTACAATGGGTACCACATTTCCACCCTCATTTACACCACCAAGCCACCCAACCCCCACCCCAGCACAGAACCTTGGAAAGAAATTAAAACCGAAGTTTTTGGAAAATCTCAGAGGTCTGGCAGCACCTGTGAAGAGAAATCAAAGTTAACATTTCGGGTCCGGTGACGAGCTACCACGAGTTCTAGTTTTGAGGAAGGGTCACTGGACCCGAAACATGAACTTTGATTTCTCTTCACACATGCTGCCAGACCTGCTGAGCTTTTCCAGCAACTTCTGTTTTTGTTTCTGATTTACAGCATTCGCAGTTCTTTCGGTTTTCACTTGGAAAGAAGTGTCTGATACAGTTATCATTAGAGGTTGATGTGGACACATTTAGGAAAATTCTGCTGTCCACCCAAGTGTCCCGTGACACAGAAGTTGATAATTGTACCTATGCAATGCTATGACAGCAGAAAATTACAGGATGCATTTCTACAATGGGCACCACATCTCCACCCTCACTTAGAACAACATGCCCCACTTAAACTCCCACCCCAGTGAATCCACAGAACCATTCGATGATGGGCTCTCTAGGTCGTGTTTTGTAGCCAGCTTGTTATCCAGTTGTCTCCTGACATTCATGGGGTTGGATTGTGGTCTCCTCTACATTGGGGAGACTGGATGCCTTCTCGCAGGGCACTTTAGAGAACATCTCTGGGACACCCGCACCAATCAACCCAACCACCTCATGGCCGAACATTTCAACTCCCCTTCACACTCTGCCAAGGACATGCAGGTCCTGGGCCTCCTCCACCGCCATTCCCTCACTGCCCGACGCATGGAGGAAGAGCGCCTCATATGCCGCCTCAGAACACTTCAACCCCAGGGCATCAATGTGGACTTCACCAGTTTCCTCATTTCCCCTCCCCCCACCTTACCCCAGTTCAATCCTGATGAATGGCTTTTGCCTGAAACATCGATTTTCCTGCTCTTCAGATGCTGTCTGACCTGCTGTGCTTTTCTAGCACCACTTTAATCTTGACTCTGATCTCCAGTATCTGCAGTACCCATTCTTGCCAAGAAACTGAAGTGGACCAGGCATGGAAATACTGTGACTACAAGAGTGGTGCAACGACTGGGCATCCAGTATTGAGTAACTCACCTCCTGTCTATCCATGGTCTGTCCACAAGGCACAAGTCAGGAATGCGATAGAATACTTTCCATTTGCATGGATGAGTTCATCTTCAATAATATTCGAGAAGCTCAACACCATCTAGGGCAAAACTGCTTAACATTCAATCCCAGCACCGACAATGCTCAGGAGCATCAGTGGATGCCATTTAGAAGCTTCATGGCAACAACCCACCAAGTCTCCTTTGACAGCATTTTCTAAATTCATGACCCCTACTGTCTAGAAGGGCAAGGGAGCACATACATGGGAACATTGCTGCCTGTAAGTTCCTGTTCAACACACACCTCTGAGACAAACACTATATCACAGTTCATTCACTGTCACTGAATCAAATCCTGGAGCTCCTTCTTAACAGTTCCTACAAGCCAAGGACTGCAACATGGAAAGAAGACAGTTCACAGTCAGCATCCCAAGGGAAATTAGGTATGATCAATGAACGATTATTACCAGTCAGCAATGCCCACATCCCAAGAACAAGTATGAAACACAATTGCCTGTATCTATGCTGCAATTTCTATAATTATAGAATCCCTACAGAGTGGAAGGAGGTCATTCAGTTCATCAAATGCACACCAACCCTCCAGGTAGCATCCCACCCAGAACTACCCCTCCCCACACTATTCCTGTAATTTCCCATTGGCTAACCCACCTAGCCTACACATCCCCGGACACTATGGGCAATTTAGCATGACCAATCCATAGGAAACCCACAGAGACACAGGGAGAATGTGCAAACTCCATATAGCCAGTTGCCACAGGGTGGAAGCAAACCTGGCACCCTGGCACTGAGAGTGCTAACCACTGAGCCACCATGCTGCCCTGTGGTGTTTTCAATCATTGGGCCAGTTACAACCTCCAAGAGGTGCCCATTAGCATTTCCTCTTCTCTTTCTACCAGCTGCACAGGTCTCCAAGGCTCATGTAGGATGGTGACGTCCAGAACCGGATGTCAATGCTGTGATGGTCGTGTGTGGACTATTGGAGTGGCTGCAGGCGGGCATAGACCCACAACTGAGAGGGAACGCTGGTGCCCATCATCAAACACTAACTGTTTTACTGGAAAATGAGTTTATTGTTGTATCTATGTGGCTCAGTGGTTAGCACTGCTGCCTCACAACGCCAGGGATTGAGTTTGATTCCAGCCTCAGTTGACTGGCTGTGTGGAGTTTGCACATTCTCCCAGCGTCTGCGTGAGTTCCCTCCGGGTGCTCCGGTTTCCTCCCACAGTCCAAAAGTGCGCAGGTCAGGTGAATTGGCCATGCTAAATTGCCCCGTAGTGTTAGGTCCCTTAGTCAGAGGGAAATGGATCTGGATGGGTTACTCTTTGGAGGGTTGGTGTGGACTTGTTGGGCCGAAGGGCCTGTTTCCACACTGTAGGGAAACTAATTTAAAATCAAAGAGTTGAATTGTATAGATAAAACGGTTTAACTTTGACAAAGTTTTAACTTTGATTAAAACACTGTACAAACGCAAATTCAATTCCCTATTTTATCAAAGTTCTCAGTTA
>NC_057745.1:31989313-32028912 GCF_004010195.1 Chiloscyllium plagiosum
AGGTCAGGTGAATTGGCCATGCTAAATTGCCCAAAGTGTTCAGAGATGTGCAGATTAGGGGTAAATGCAGAGTAATGGGGAATGGGTTTGGGTGGGATACTCTTTGGAGGGTTGGTGTGGACTTGTAGGGCTGAAAGGCCTGATTCCATGCTGTAGGGAATCCATTCTATAACAATCTAAGGTGTGTATCTGAGGTGGTTCAGTGGTTAGCCCTGCTGTCTCACAGCGTCAAGGACCCAGGTTCAATTCCACCCTTAGCTAACTGTCTGCGTGGAGTTTGCATGTTCTCCCTGTGTCTGTATGTGTTTCTTTCCACAGTCCAAAGATGCGCAGGTTAGGTTGGTTAGCCATGGGAAATACAGGGGTCTGGGTGGGATGCCGTTTGGGGGTCAGTCTGGACTTGATGGGCTGAATATTCTGCTTCCACACTGTAGGGTTTCTATGATGTTCCAGCACATTAGATGTTTCATGGTCCAACCGAAATTTCATCCACTTACTTGGCCATTGTTTTTGGATATTCCATATTGCTTCTTTTAAAAATAGTTATGTTATACAATTGTCTTGATGAAATTATTGTCTTGTTAAAATACCAATCTGAGCCAGTCATTTCTCACTAATAGATCCAATTCCATGTCAATTGATAATACTTTGATTATTTCTTCCTATGAGTTGTTCATCTGTGCCTGGATAAACCATCCAGTCCTTTCAATGTACACGTGCTGTTATAATTTTCTTTATGAAATGCTTTGTCTTGATGCAAAACATAAAGGAACATGCATACTCTTTAACTGCAGCTTCTGCCAGCATTTGTTAACAAAGGAACTTCTTTGCATTCTTGATGTACAATATAAGGATATGCGTAAATTCAGGAGAGGGCTATCATCATCAACTGGCTAGATTGCTGAAATAATTATAAATGGATTCATCACAAAATATTTCTTTGAAGTATTTGACCTTGTTTATGCTTGTTACCTCTTCCACTAACACTGAATTTCCTTGCCCTTGTCTGATGAATACATTATCTTTGAACAACATTGATATCCTTTTGAGATACAATACTATGCTTTTAAGAAAAGCTTATTTTGTTACTGTTTTACATAAAATAAAGGCCAAGAAAAATCTGTATTTGCTGGATATCTGAAAAAGATAATCAGATATTGCCAGAAGTATACACCAGAGCAAGGTACATTTATTCAAAGAACAGAGAGGTTACTGCCTCAGACCAGGCTACTTAGACAGCAACTGCACCACAATCTGTGCTGGGAAAGATGTATTTGTGTTAGAGACATCTCCACTTGTACATTCTTTACTTTGCATACATCTCTACCCCAAGAACCTTCCTGCTACAATTGTCATGTGATTAATTTAATAAATTGGAAAAGACCATTTTACTAACTTAAACTTGCCCTTTAGCCCTTCACTTAGTCTCATATTCAAGTCCACTTTGAACACTTGTTGTGTATTTGGTTTCACTGCTTTCCCTGGCAGAATCTCCTGAGCATTTGTCAGCTTTGGAGATAGTGAGGACTGCTGATGCTGGAAAGTCAGTCGATAAAGTGTGGAGCTGGAAAAAACACAGCAGGTCAAGCAGCATCTGAGGAGCAGGGGAGTCGACGTTTCAGGCCAGGATCTCTCATTGGGACTTTTATCAATTCTTACTCCTAAACCAATTGCTTTGTGACTCAGTAGAAGAAACACTGAACCAAACCGACACAACGTTAAAAATCACACAACATCAGGTTATTGTCCAACAGGTTTAATTGGTAGCACTAGCTTTTGGAGCATCGCTCCTTCATCAGGTGGTTGCTTCCAATTAAACCTGTTGGACTATAACCTGGTATTGTGTGATTTTTAACTTTCTACACTCCAGTCCAACACCGACGTCTCCAAATCATGACACAAACAACATTTTACTCCAATACCTTTTTCAGCATTACTTTCAACTGCTTGCACTTTATGCCTTATGTGTAATATTGGTGTATATTGGTGTAATACTCTGAGTTTGTCTGTTAATTCCATAAGGTCTTCCTCAGACTTCACCCCCCACTTTAAACATTCACTCTGCCAACTGTCAGTGATGTAGCAGCAGTGAATATATCAAATATATGCACTGGAACAACTCACCATGCGGCCTCTTCAACAGCACCTTCCAAACCTGTGACCTCTACCACCTAGAAAGACAAGCATAGCAAAGGGATGGGAATAGCACCAGCAATTTGCAAGTTCCCCTCCAAATAACACACATCTGGACTTGGAAATACATTGCTGCTGTTGCTGGGTCAAAATCATGAAATTCCTTCCCTAATAATACCATACGTTACCACAGGGTCCGCAGCAGTTCAAGAAGGAGACTTATCACCACCTCCTCGAAGGCAGTTATAGTTGTTCAATACATAATGGCCTTGGCAGCAATGTCCAAACTGCACAAATGTATAAAAGAAAAAGTAAGCTGTTTAATGTATTCAAAGTTTGTGCGAAGATTTGTAGCTCGGGTGCTCGTTGTTGTGGTTCTGTTCGCCGAGCTGGAAGTTTTTGTTGCAAACGTTTCGTCCCCTGGCTAGGCGACATCATCAGTGCTTGGGAGCCTCCTGCGAAGCGCTTCTTTGATGTTTCCTCCGGTGTTTATAGTGGTCTGTCCCTGCCGCTTCCGGTTGTCAGTTTCAGCTGTCCGCTGTAGTGGTTGGTATATTGGGTCCAGGTCGATGTGTTTGTTGATGGAGTTTGTGGATGAATGCCATGCCTCTAGGAATTCCCTGGCTATTCTCTGTCTGGCTTGCCCTATAATGGTAGTGTTGTCCCAGTCGAATTCACGTTGCTTGTTGTCTGCGTGGATGAACCACTGTTTAATGTATATTGTTCTGAATTTCCCATTGCTTTGAGCAGTAAAGAGAGAAAAACATAATTTTCACAGATTCTAGGTATGTTCTGCCACAAAAGACTACTTAAATAGATCTTCCAAAAAGTTGACAGTTCTTTGTTAGCTTATCTCAAGTCTATTCTGCCACATTTAAATGAAAGTGGGGAGTGGTTGTGAAAGATAAATACTGTAATTCCTAATTTCTATTCCCATACTTAACCTATCACATAATCTTAGATTAAGATAAATACTGAGCACAACATCGTGGGCTGAAGGGCCTGTACTGTGCTGTACTGCCCTATGTTCTTATACCATTATAAGACAATAAGGTGTTCACAACACAGACATTACAATACAGAGCCTGTTTGCTGCACTGCTACTGGAGGTGATGATTTTTGCCTGCATAATGGTCTTCTGTTGCAGTTTAATTGCAAATCTGTATGGTTTAGTAAGAAAAGAATAAAGGGAAAGGAGCAAAGATGAGAGCAGATGCAGCTGCTGGAGGTAAGAAGTGGGGAGGGCACTGCATAGAAGGCTGCATCAACAGCAGATACTCACCTCTCCCATACAAAGTTCAATGAGAAACAATATAGAAGGCACTTTTATTTCATAAACTGTGACACCTGATATTGGATACAACTTTAAGCTCAGAATTCTGCATCGTCTTTCCTCTGGTGACAGAATTGATATTTGGATGGGATGGAGGGGAATGGGATGTGGAAGGGATTTTCTTCTCCCCTCTCACTGCTACACAATGATTTCCAATGGCAACATCAAAGTACTTTAGGTCCCTCTCAGCATCCATTTGTCTGTTCAGTCAATGGATGGCTCTACCCATAGCCTCTGGAGTGATCTGTACATCATGAGAAACTTCCTGCAGTATGTTGCAGCTCACTTTTCATCATCTTAACAATTTGTATGGAAATCACCTTCATTACCTGAGAAAGAGATCCATGCTACTGTTATTTTTGGAGATTGGGTCCTTTAGGTCCTCAGTCAAGGTTGCTTGTTTCTGCTTCCTCCATATAGGAATGACTCTCTTTCTTCCTTCGGTGACAATTTTCTGTCTAATTCTTTGCAAGTGGATTTTTGTTTTGTTATTGGTGGCTTAGCGGTAAGGCACCAGATTACAAATTGGTGAGACCGTGGCAATTGCTGTTGATCTGAAAGTGCCCAGGAGGTAATCAGAGTGGCTAACTTCTTGATTCAAGGTACCTCTATGATGTAAAAGGCAAACAAGTGTGTTTAGCTCTGCACTCAGTTCATGGAATCATATAGAAAAGGAAGGCCCTTAGGCCAATCAAGTCTATTCTGCCAAAAATACTCTACTACCCACACTGCTTATATTTGCTGTTGAATAAAATAGGAGCATTAGTAAAAGTATAGCAATACTTTGAAAAACAACAAGCTGAAACAACATGCTGAACTTCACCCACACTGCTCTTGCCAGCTTACCTTCATTTCACCCTCTCCTATATTCTCACCTGCTGCCCTTCCTTTTAAATATGAGACCTCTTAACCTACACAAAAATCTAGCATCCTCTCTTAATCTCTGTTTATCTTCCCGTGGACTTCAGACTTCAAATTGGACATGGTGAGTATGTAGACAAGTTGTATCACTTCAGCCAAACACTACTGCCCACTTTTCTATTCGGGGAAGGAATTAGTGCGGTTTGAGAGGATTTGTAGCTCAGGTTGAGGTTTTGGATGTAGGTAAATGAAAATGAACCTTCCAGTTCAGTGAGCACACCTACATCCATTGAAGCCAATAGAATGGAATTTAGCGTGCCGCTTTGCCTTGGATGGTATCAAGCTCCTTGAGTGTTGTTGGAGCTGCAGTAAGCAGCAAAAGCAATTTCACTTGCCTGGATGGGTGCAACTCCAACAACACTCAAGGAGCTCGGCACCATTCCAGGACAAAGCAGCCACTTAATTGGCATCTACAAACATTTACTCCCTCTACCACTGATACTTGTAGCAGCAGTGTGTACTGTCTACAAGATACACTGCAAAAATTCACCAAAGATCCTTAGACAGCATCTTCCAAACCCATGACCAGATGACAAAGATAGCAGATACATGGGAACACCACCACCTGCAAGTTTCCCACCAAACTACTTACATCCTGACTTGGAAATATCACTGTTGCTGGGTGAAAATCCTGGAATTTCTTCCCTAAGGACGTTGTAGGTCAATCCACAGCAGGAGGACTGTAACCAACTAGGGTCGACTAGGGAAGAGCAATAAATGCTGGTCAGAGAGCGATGCCCACGTCCCATGAATGAATTTTAAAAAAACTTGATTTGGGTCACCTGTAATGTCCAGTTTTACTCCATCGGAGTTTCAATGATTTTAATCTTCCAGCAGTTGTCCTTCTGTATAGTTGGCTGTGCGCAATCTTTTCCTTTGGAGACACTAATTGTCCAGGTCTGTTTGTGTCATGGAGTCTTGCCTATATGAGATCACGTTTGCAGTAATAATCAGATCTAGGATTGTGTTTTTCAATACTAAAATAAGTTCTTGTGCCAGTAAACATAAATTGAGAGTAGTTTTGAATAAAATGTTTTGAATTTTTGACGAAATTTCCTTTAGCAGAAGTGAGTTCCCCTGACAGCCATTATCACAACCACAACAGGCGTGTCTATCAAGCGGTCTGCAAGCTGTAAATTTGCAGATTTAATATACCCCCCCCTTTTTGTTATTGAATTCAATTTAAAATGTCCCAATTAAAAAGAGTAAAGCTATAGTTTATTATACAACTATTGCTGAAAATAACCAAAAAAGTGATTGTCATTTGCTAAAACACACGAACATACATTAAAAGTTATTCTGGATAAAAGGTACTTGTGAAGATTAAGGGAAGCTCAGTCTGTTATCATTGCAGACCAGTTACTTGCTTGAAAATCCTCTTTCTGAAGTAAAGGGATTGTAAACTTGAAGTTAGAATTTAGCAGCTGCAGGTACATCATGGGAAGTTCTACAAGTTGAGCAAAACAAGATCTGGGAAGGAATGAATGGCTTGTTTGTTTTGTTTCCATGACACTGCAGGTTGTGGTACTTGATAGCCCGGTTTAGTACAACAGTCCTTTCGCTAGATTCCCTTTCTCCATTCCTTTAAGATGATATTTCTCAGCATTCTTCTTGATATTCTGATTAAAATGTTGTCCCACAGTCTGTTATATCTAACCTTAACTTATCCCAAAACCTGTTGTATTATGTTTCTATGTTAGACAACAAAAACTCACCTACCACTTTCCAGTTATGATGATTAATACTTAACTGTTTCAGCCGTTAATTGAGATGGTTCTCATTGTCAGGTGAGCTCAAATAAGCTATCCACACCTCCAGGGGAATCATTGTCAGGGAGTTTCTGCTTAGCCTTGGAAATGTTCAATGAGTTTCAAAATAATCTCTTACAATTTCTGCCTGAGATAAATACAGTCTCGTTCCAAGACCGGTTCAATCCGCAAAGTTGTCATGTGAATTCTGGGAGCCATTCTGTGTTTCTTTTTAAGACATATCAATCTCTTTCACAATATATCTAATATTATAACTACAGTGTCATAGCACCCATATACTGACAGAGAAAACTATAAGTAGATGAGTGAAGTTGTTTATTGATACTCTGGCCTTGACTTACCTTGGCCACTCTTGTGAGGTCATCAAATCTCTTTTGGCATTATTTTGAGATGATTGAAATTTCAATAACTGCCTCTGATACCTTCTGACAAAGACAACTTGCCTGCCATGGGTATATTGTTACCTTCATAAACATATCAGAAATCTTGGGTCCTCTCAGTTGCTCAGGTGTCTGAGCTGTTGCGCCTTCAGCTCAATCAGTACCTACTCACCCAAGTCAAACAGTTTCAGAATCCAGTTACAGTTGAGAACTTTATCCCCAAGATCAAAGCTGGTGTTCCAGTGCAGTTTTGAGGGAATGCTGCATGGTAGAAGATGTCATCTTTCAGATGAGTTTTAAACCAGGCTTCTGTGTACCCTTTCAAGTGGATAGAAACCAGTGCATTGCTTGATTTTGAAGAACTTTGGAGGTGTTCTCCCTGCTGTCCTGGCCAATATTTATCCCTTAATCAACATCAACGTGTTTTTAATTGACTGAAATGTGCTTGGGAAAGTCATGAATACTAGATAAATGCAAGGCTTTTTTCTTCCACATTCTTGTTGAGTGGTGACGGTATTCCTTAACTGGCTTTACAGCCATGTGAAGGTAGCACCATAATTTTATAATCCACTCCCATCCCCAGCCCCCATTCTGGACACAACAGTAAATTAACACAGTAGGCTTCTAGTTCCAAAATTGCTTTGAATGGCTAATGAAGATCTGGGAGGGTTTAACAGCATTTCAAATGGGTATTTAATAGAACCTATCATAAACTCACCGAAAGCACAGGCATTCAAGCATGGTGTTCAAAGTTGTGCATTATAATTCAAAAAGAGTGAAGTTTTCTGCATGCACCCAAAAATGTAATTAAAAATATTATTTTTATATATCTTATAGGATGTTATTAAAGACTTCATTGCAAAGAAAGAACGTGGGGAGCTTTTGATACAAAAGATGGGATCCTACAGAGAAGCTCTACTGGAAAAGGTGAATGATCTATTTCAAACATTGAGATTCGTTTTCCCCACAAGGCAACCATTTTTCATCAGTTATTGACCATAGTTTCAATAGGATTGTCTCATGGTGCCTGTGTCAAATGAAACATAAACCATCTACATTATACTTTGTAATGTCACAGTTTGGTATGATTTAGTATTACTCAATAAGGAATGATGCTACTTAATCTATTTAGTTTTGTGGGTATTAAAATGGGCAGTTCTCTGTCAGCTGACCATTTGGTGGCATAGGTTTGCAGGGTTAGGATCAATGGCTGCATTTTTAAAATCATTTCATATATCTCCAATAATCTTGAGCATGATTGTGCCTTTTTTGAAATTTTGGTTTCCTACCAACATGTTGAGCTTCTCCTAGCAGATAGAGAATTAACTGAGGAAAGCAAACTTCACTGGGGTAAGAATGAATCTGAGCCAGATAAATTGGAATCAAAGATTGGCAGGAAAAGTGGTAACCAAACAATGGGCTATCTTCAAAGAAGAGATACAGTTCAAGCATAGTCAAGGTCTATTCCTACAAAAGCCAAAAGTAGGGCAAACAAATCCAAAGCTCTGTAGATGACGAAAATTGCTAACGTGAAGAAAAAAAAAGTACTTATGACAGATGTCAGGTGGGCACTACAACCAGGCTGAATACTGATAGACAGTGTACAATTGTGGGTGCCATACTATAGAAAAGATGTGGAACAAAAATAGAAATTTCTGGAAAAGCTCAGCAGGTCTGGCAGCATCTGTGGAGAGAAGTCAGCGTTAACATTTCAGTTCGAGTGATACTTCCTCAGAATTCAGTCTGAGGATGGGTCACTTGTCCCGAAATGTTAACTCCGACTTCTCCCCACAGATATTGCCAGACCTGCTGAGCTTTTCCAGCAATTTCTATTTTTGTCTGATTTACGGCATCCGCACTTCTTTAGGTTTAATATAGAAAGGATGTGAATGTATTGGAGAGAGTGCAGAAGCGATTTACAATAATGGTTCCAGAATTGAGGCTATATTGAACAGGTTGGGACTATTTTCCTTGGAGTCAAGAAGTGTTAGAGGAAATTTGATAGAGGTCTTCAATTCATGACCGGGATTGACAGAGTAATTAAGGAGAAGTTGTTCCCACTCATAGAAGAAAAAAGATGAAAGGGCATAGATTGAAAGTGATGTGCAAATGAAGCAAGGATGATGTGAGAAAAATCTTTCTCATGCAGTGGGTAATTAGGGTATTCGCTCCCTGGAAATTTGGTGGAGGCAGGTTTAATTGAGGCATTCAAGAGGACATTGGATGGTTATTTGGATGGAAATGAGGTGCAGGGATATAGGAAAAATGCAGGTAAATAGAACTGGTGCAAGCATAATGAGTCAAATGGGCTCCTTCTGCACTGTAACAATTCTGTGATTCTGTGATAGACAGTTCAGATGGAAAGTAAACAAAAAAAGCAAATTAGAAAAGGAAAAGAGACAGGTGCTAACATGAAAGGGATTCCCAGAGTCTTCTGTAAGTATATAAATAGCCAAAAGGTGTATATAGTGAAGTAGTGGGACATAGCTGATATATTAATAGTTAGGTTGGGTGTCAATCAAGTGGGCTGCTTTGTTCTGGAAGATGTTGAGATTCTTGAGTGTTGTTGGGGCTGCACTCAACCAAGTGAGTGGAGACTACTCCATCATCTTCCTGATTTTTACCTCATGGTTGGTGGAAAGGAGTTAGGAGGTGTATTACTCATCACCAAATTCTCCACCTCTAACGTGCACTTATAGCTCCAGTGTTTATATGGTTGGTTCAGTTTGATTTTTGATTACTGGTAACTCTAGGATGTTGCAAGTGGGGATTCAGCAATTATAACATCATTGAGTGTCAAAGGCAATAGTTAGAGTCTCTCTTGTTGGAAATAGTCATTGCCTGGCACTTGTGTACTGTTATTGCCACTTATTACCTTAAGTCTGAATGTTGTCTAGGTCTTCTGTATGTGGACAGGGACTGCATTAATATTTAGGAGTCGCAACTGATGCTGAACATTGTACAATCATGAACAACCTCACTTCTAACCTTATCACTGGAGGGAAGGTCATTGATGAAACAGTTAAAGATTTGGGCCTAGAACTCTACCTTGAGGAATTCCTGCAATGTTGCCTTATGACTGAGATGACTGACCTCCTATACCCGCAAGCACTTTTCTTTGTTCTGGGTATGACTACGGATAACTGAGGTTTTCCCGATGATTCGGATTGACATCAGGTTTGCTAGGGTTCCTTGATGCGATACTAGGTTAAGTTAAATGCTGCCTAGGTGTCAAGGGCAGTCACCTTTGCTTCTCATCTTGAGTTCACTTCTTCTGTTCATGGTTGGATTAAGGCTGTATTGAGGTCAGTAACTGAAAGGACTTGGCAGAAGCAAGACCGAGTGTCAGCGAGCAGGTTAATGTGGCGTATGTGTCACTTGTTAGTACAGTCAACAATACCTTTCAGGAATTTGCTGACAACTGAGTGTAGATTGATAGAATGATAATTGGCCAGGTTTGATTTGTCCTGTTTTACTAGGCAAGACATACCTGGGTAAGTTTCCACATTGTCGGGTTGATGGCAATGTTATAGTTGTATTGGAACAGCTGGCCAGAGGCACAGCAATTTCTAAAGCATATGTATTCACTGTGGCTAGAATGTTGCCAGAGCCCATAGCATTTGCAGTTTCCAGTGTGTTCAATCATTTCTTCCTGACACTTTGAGTGAATTTAGTTGGCTAAAGGCTAGCAGTCTATGATGCTGGGGGCTCTTTTAAAGTCATTTCAGATGTTTCTGAAGTACTCAGAATAACTTTGGTTATGAATTTTACCTCTTCCTATTGTTCAAAAGCAGCCGTAAGCAGGAAAATTAATTATCCTAAAGCTTTCATTACTTAATATTGAGGTCAACAATTTATTCTTAAATCTAGGCTATGGGCCAAGCATTGGGAAATGATTAGAATACTTTGGTGGTTGTTTTTGACTGGTGGAGACTTGATGGGTCAAAGGGCCTTTTTCTGTGCTATAGACCCCTATGACTCTATCTTTTGGAATCTCTGAGTTTTAAACAGATAACATCTTACATCTGGATCTGACATGGCTTTTTTAAGTTCTTTATTTTGTAAGGCAGTAGAGAAGGAATGAGAAATTGGAACACAGGCCACATCATAAAGGATGAGATGTTTGCTATAATCCTTCATAGATAAGACAGTTTGCAAATAAATGACCATTAAAGTGTTTATATCAATGAGGTCTGGATCAGCTCCTCAATGTCCCAAAGTTTAAAGCAGTATGAGCAACTAAACTACACAGTCCAGACAGGTCTCAGCTCAAATAGTGCTCTGTAACTATACAACGTATTTCAGATGTCTTTGGGGAAACTATCATTGATTGTCATTGTTATGAAGTTAAAGATGTGTACTGTACCTTTAAGAGAGAGAGAATGCTGTTCTGCGCCGAGAGCTTACAAGAGCAATCTTAGAGTGTACTGGAATACTGAAAATATGTAACATTTGGCTGTGAAATAGTCACCTGAGTTGGTTACTGTTTTGACAACAATGCAAATTTAACTAATCAGTTTACATTATGCCCCAGGATATTAAAACCCAATAGAGTTTGAGTTTAATGCTTTGCCAACATCGAACCAATGAGATGATCCAATGTTGAGGATATAAAAAAGACAGGCATTTTGAAAGTCAGACAGAGCAACTGCCATCGAGACCGAGACCGAGACCGAGACCGAGACCGAGACCGAGACCGAGACCGAGACCGAGACCGAGACCTAAGACATTGAAACACTCTTGATCAAAGGTACCTTTTCATATGAAACATCTTCACAGCAACAACAAAGCAGACGACCCAGGGAGATCTTCAGCTGAAGGAAGAAAGACACCAAAGACTACAGCTGCTGTATGGTTTTGAAATTAAGTTGATGTAGTTTTAATAAGTGTTTTATTGAACTGGTATAATGTTATAGAGTTGGAGGCAGGTAATAAGCAATTAAGAGAGTTGTAAATAATTGTTGTTTAATGTTCACTTTTAGATTTAAAGAATAAATGGTATTTTTTTCTTTAAATAGTGAAATTTGGGAGTTCTCTGTCACTCAAATTTTATCAGATTACGAAGTGAGGTGAGCTTTTCTGGGTGTTTGGTTTACTTAACAGAGGGATTCACCACCGTGTCATAACATCATTAAACTCACCTGGTTCACTTTAGGTGAGGAAAATTACTGTCTTAAACCTGTCTGGCCTACATCTGGCTCCTGAGCCACAACGTGTTTGATTCTTAATTGGCCTCTGAAATGGCCTAGCTTTCCATTCAGTACAAAGGCTATTCGAGATGGGCAACAAGTGCTGGTCTTGCGAGAAACACCCACATCCCATGAAACAATAACACACATGCTAACTTTCGGCTTTCCACTGCTGGGGATACATTACCTCTGCATTTCTCGTCTGATAAGATGCAGGAGTAGGTGAGAAATCTAATCTTTCACATAATGGAAACAAGATGGGACAGATAGTAAAATTGGGGGACTTAATCCATTTGCCTCCTGTCCTGTTCCAACCAATTGCAAATTTAACTCAGAAACTGAGACATGTGAGAATGTGATGAAGCATTGAATGTGAGGTATTAATTGTGGTTGATGTCAATTATTGAGAGATGAGTGTAATTGTGTGGTTGACAGGATATGGCACGCAATAACATTCATCAACTTTAGCGACTTCAGTGAGGCTACCTGTACCCATTGGTTTCTCAGCGTTTCTGTGGAATGTGTTCTGGCCTATCTTTCATGAAGAAAAGCTGGTCTCCTTCTAAGGACCTCATGCACTAGCCTTTCAGCAGAGCATTTGCGAACCTTGAGCATGTTGTTGCCTTGCTGTTTATATGTTGCCTGCATTACTTTAAAAAGGCATGGTACTTGCAATGTAAATCTTAATTTATCTCCTGTGGTCTTTTGAATGAGGTATTAAACTGAGATCTTGTCTACTTAATCCCTTAATTAAATAGATGTAAAAAATTGTAAAGTAAAACCTGGGAGTTGCCTGGCTAACTTTTATTCCCAAATTAATATTAGGAAAAAATAACTGGCTTTTTAACTCATTTCTCTTTGTGTCACATTTCTGTGTGAAATTTAACTGCTAAAACTGCCTACATTACAACGGTGACTGTGTTTCAAAATGAATCAATTGGATGTGAAGCACTTTGGATTATACTGAGTACCTTAGGAATCTCTGCTGGCTGCAGGATGTAGAACATGGCACGAATGAGTGTACTGTTTGCACTATGCTAAGGTCATTCTTTGGGAAGTCTGCCTGCAAAAAAAACAGTCCAGATCTGCACAACTCTGAACTCTGCCAACCTTCAACCGGTCTGTCTCGGCATCCCAGCCAAGAAACTGTGGCAGCCAGTCTTCAAAAAAGCTTGCTAGCTGCCCACCTTCCACTCCCTCCGATAGCCCAATGACATGGATATTTTTCCTCCTGCCTCGATTTTCCAGATCATCGACCTGTTCAGTCAAGGTCTGGAGCTGTTTCGTTGAGGGCCTGGATCAGCCCCACAGAGGACTCGACCTTAGTCTCCGATGCCATGATCCGCTGCTCGACCTCTTCAATCCGCTTCCCAAGCCCTTCCAACTCCTTCTCATGCTTTTGTAGCATGACAAAAAAATAGGCTCCAGCCGAGTGCGATTGTCTTCCATCAACTCCTTGAACATCCTACAGATTGCAACGAGTTCTTCAGCGGCGTTCTGCTGCACAGGTACCTCTTTCTCTGCAGCTGCATCCACAGTCACAATCATGGGCCCGCCCAATGACTTCAGCGAGTGTCCTGTGTGTTCGGGCTTGGCTGGATACTTTCCTTTCATCATCCTTGCTCACTCAGAAAGGATTTACAGTAGAACCTTGACTATCCGAACATCAACCATCCAAGTCCCTGATCATCTGAACAAGATCCCAAGGCTCTGCAAATACGGCACCAGGCAACCCAGCATTTAGTTCTCAGTTAAACAGCATTATGGTTTGCATTGCCAGATAATCAAGAGGAGAATTGCCAGATAATCAAGAAGGGGGGTAAAAATATCACTACTGCTGGGCTGGGGTGCAGAGCTCAGCAAGGCAGATCTACTCAGATCACCGCCAACTTGGATCCCCCTGTAGCCACTGTATTTATGTGGTGAATCCAGTTGAGTTTCTGGTCAATGGTAACCATAATAATGTAGATAGTGGGGGATTCAGTGGTCACACCATTGAATGTCAAGGGGCAGTGGTTAGGTGTCTCTTATTGGTGATGGCCATAGGCTGGCATTTGTGTGGCATGAATGTTACTTGTCACTTGTTACCCCAAGCCCAGATATTATCCAGATTTGTTCCATTTGAACATAGATTGTTTCAGTATTTGAGGATTTGCGAATGGTGTTGAACATTGTGTAATCATCAATGAGCATCCCACTTCTAAACTTATGATGGAGGGAAAGTCATTGATGAAGCAGCTGAAGACGTTAGGGCCTAGGATACTACCCTGAGGAACTCTTGCAGAGATGTCCTGGAGTTTAGGTGACTGACTTCCAACAACCTCGACCATCTTTGTATGTGCTAAGTGTGACTCCAACCAGTGGAGAGTTTGCCCTTGATACTCATTGATTCTAGTTTTGCTATGGCTCCTTGCAGTCGAATGCAGTCTTGATGTCAAGGGCTGTTACTGACATTTCATCTCTGGTATTAAACTCTTTTATCCATGTTTGAACCAAGGCTGAAGTGAGGCAGGTGCTGCTTGATAGTACTATTGATGATACTTTCCTTCACGTTACTGATGAGCGAGAGAAAATGGATAGGGCAGCAATTGATGGATTCGTCCTGCTTTTTGGTCTTGGGCAAGTTTCCACATTGTTGGGTAGAAGCCAGTGTACTGGAAGAACTTGGCTAGGAGAGTGGCAAATTCTGGAGCACAAGACTTCAGTAGTATTAGGTTATATCATGGAAGACCGATTTACTTATTATGTTTCTTTGTGGGATAATTTTCTGCTTTATACAGTTTAAAATATATATGCTATAGTAAAATTAGCCAATAAGTGGCTGCTAATTATATGATTAAATAAATTTGCTACAATCACAATCAATAATCCTTCACAATGGATAATGTCATCCATCAATAGCATTGCTGTACTTATTGTGCCTTTACTTGCGAAATTACCACTGCAATCAAATAATTAAAGGATTCAGTGAATAAAATGACCCATGAAATTTATAATGTGATAAAAAGCTGAATTTCTACAATTCGTAGCATCATGTGACACATAACCATTACTTTAAATTTGCCCTATATTAGACAGTATTGCTTAAAATGTAACAAATTGTTTTCTTCCAATTTATTTAGACTGAGCTTGCCAAAAGCACTGATGGACACATTCATTTTGGTGATGCTGTGTTACTTATTAATCCTGGTACTGAAACCAAACATGCAGCCAACATCCATCCACTTCGCCGTCCCATGGCATTGAATATGAATGTTGACCAAAGCAGATTCCTGACAAGTACAAAGGTCGACTCACCGTGTGAAGTGAGTGCCAGCTTGGACTTAAGCCCCACTATTAGAAGTACTTTTGTTGTTACAAGGTAAGGAGACTGGCTTTTACTTTGGTTTAAGAGTGTTTCTCCTGAATTAATGTCAGATCCTATTTTTTGGTATTAACAATTGTTATTTTATTAGCAGTCATTCTTTTCTCATTCATTTATTTAATTTAAGAAATACAGGATACAGTCAATATTAATTTTTCTGCTAGGCAAACAATCAAATCAAATGCATTTTACCCAGTTTTTTTATAAGCTTTAGAAGGCACGCGGACTCCCTGTCTGAATGGTGAGTAGATCTTTGACTATCACACAGATTATAATGGTTCAAGAAGTGGCTCACCAACCTTTCAAGGGCAATTAGGCAATAAGTGCTTGTCTACATGCCCTGAATCTATATTAAAAAGACTTCTATTGACAGATAGAGAGATTTTGTGTAGCACCTGTATCATCTCCATAACAGAATGTTAGTTGGAAAAGTGTAACATGACATAATGGAATCTGAGAGTGCAGGTATTTTGTAAAAATGTTAGTTTCCTCTTCATTGGTTTGCTTTCCTTTGCTAATAGTGTAAACTATTAAATATGTTAATATTCTATTGTGTGACAGGACACACGTTTTTGATTACAGCAGTCATTTAATGTGTCGCCAGTATCAATCAGTCCATTAAAAGTGCTTTATAGATTTTCTAAAAATTACAACATACTTATGGTGTACAAAATAGCAGAAACATCCTTGTTTGGATAATTAGGTAGGTTGATAAAGAGCAGCTGAAAATGTGTTGCTGGAAAAGCGCAGCAGGTCAGGCAGCATCCAGGGAACAGGAGAATCGACGTTTCGGGCATAAGCCCTTCTTCAGGAATCCCTGGATGCTGCCTGACCTGCTGCGCTTTTCCAGCAACACATTTTCAGCTCTGATCTCCAGCATCTGCAGACCTCACTTTCTTCTGATAAAGAGCAGCAGCAGCGGGAGCAGGCAGCCCAAGGCCTCTTGGAGAGTGGGCTAAAGTGGAGGAGATTGAGCAGTAAGAGGGAATGCGAGCCCAGCATGGCTAAGCACTTAAGAAAAACTGCTTAACTTTTAACTTTGTTTCTTTATTTTTCCACTTTGTACCTAAAATTTTTTGTCCCGAGGTACGTTTATACCTAAGATGGTGCTGGGAATGGCAACATTGTACACTTTTCACCATACTCATGTACTTTTGTAATTGAGTACATGTGACAAAAAAATCTAATTCTAATATGGAGCCTTTAAAATTGTTAAACATCCTAATGCCTTCCACAGCAACAAAACCAGACAAAATCTGACATCAAGCTCCCTAATGAAATGTTAGGGGAGATGACCAAAAGCATAGTTAAAGAAGGAACATCTTAAAGGAGGGAAGAAAAAGTAGAGAGTCAGCATGATTTAGGCAGGAATATGCAGAATTTAGGGCCTTGATAGCTGAGGACATTGACACTGGAGTGATCAAAATCTTAGATGCACCAGAGGTACTGCAGAGCTTTAGATGACCCAAGTTCACAGGCGATAGTTTATGTAACACCAGTCAGAAGTGTGCTGGAATGCACAGTAGCACTATAATATAATTGGCTTTTTAAAATACTTTGCACAATATCTACATTTTGCACACTCATGCTAATCATTTCTTTTGCTAGTATTGATGGCAGTTGTGTTGGTGATCCTCTCCGATACGGACAGAGCTTTGCCCTCAGAACACTGGAAGGGATTGCAGGGCAGGTAGATATAATTCATGATTTGTAGTAGATTTATGATCAGCTTTCAAATATAATTGCATTGTTTTAACAACTTGTTAAATCTTGTATGCCTGTATGAATTAACAGAGTCCAATATTGACTGTTGTTTTAGTACTTATTCCCATCATCATTGGCCTCAGGTAGACACATGATTTTCTTTTACAGCTGTACCTGACGAGTGATACCAAATTATTTGTGAAGTTTGCCAAAAAATCCCGGATGCAGCTCGTGAATTTGGTAGACGACCTCTCATTCTTAAATTGTTGGCAGGTCTTATATTTGGATCCACAGTTGCGCCTTGAATATGATGGATATCCAGTACAAGTAGGGACATTTTAAAATTACACTTATTAAGGATTGTTCTTTAATCTTTATAGTTTTGTCTGACATTGTTAACAGTAAATATTTGCTATGATTTACATTTGCTTTTTAGGATTCTCTAATAGGATATTTTATAAAGTTCTCTGATAATAATTAACAGATCATCAAAGGCCTAACGATCTTCAACTGTTTCATGAGTAATTTTCCCTCCATTACAAGGTCAGCAATGCTGATCTTTGCTGATGATTTGAAATGGCCAGTACCATTCCTAGTTTTGCAAGTAGTGAAGCAATTCAGGACCAACTGCAGCAGGATCTGGATAATATTCAACCTTGGGGCTGATAATTGGCACATAATATTTGCACCAAACAAGTGCCAGATAATCATTGTATCCAATAGGAGAGAATCACTTTATCTGAATGGTGCCAGTCACTGTGAAGTCCAACAGAAAGTGAACTGGATCAGCCATAAAAATATTGTGGCAACAAAAGCAGTTCTGAGGTTGGGAATTCTATTTTGAGTAACTCACCTCCTGTCTCCTGAAAACTTGTCCACCATCTACAAAACATAAGGCAGAAGTGTAATGGATCCACTTGCCTGGATGTTCCAAAACATTGATGACGTTCAGCATCATCTAGGACGAAGCAACCTTGACACTCGATCCAACACTTTAAGTAATCACCTTCTGCCCCACTGATTCACAGTAGATGCAGTGTGTTCCATCTTCAAGAAGCACAGCAACAACTCAAAAGGTTGCACCTTTGACAGCATCTTCTAAACTCATGACCTCTATCACTTGGAAGGACAAAGACCACTCCAAATTCCATTCCAAACCACACAGCGTCCCTACTTAGAATTATTTCACAATTTCTTCACCATCACTGGACCAGAAATTTGGGATTCCCTCCCTAACTGCAGGGTGTCCCTTTCTTTAAATTTTTCATGGGTCGTGGGTATCAGTGGAAAGGCCAGTTTATTACTCATTGCTTATTTCCTTTGAACTGACTGGATTTGTTGTTGGGTCTTTCTTTGCTAGCTAAGAATCAACCACATTGCTGTGGGTCTAAAGTCACATGTAGGCCAGACCAGGTGAGGAATGCAGATTTCTTTCCCTAAAAGCACACCATTGAGGCAGAAGAACAATTGATGAAATTTATATGTTCACCATACTTCAACCAGCTTTCAATTCCACTTTTTTAATTAATTGAATTTAAATTCCACTGTCAGCCACAAAGGGATTTGTATCCATTAGCCTGATTTCCTGGATTACATGTCTAGTCACATTGTCATTATGCCATCATCTCACTTACACCCATTCGACATTCAACAAGGTAATGGCTACATTTTTACATTACTTTACCATCCCATCCTCCAGAGTGCTCAAAACTCTATCTTTCCAGTCTTGAATATATGAAATGACTCAGCATCCTGAGCTACCTGAGGTAGAATTTGAAAGATCACAACATTTTGAAAGAGGAAATTTCTCATCTGCTCAGTCCTACTGGCTAAGCCCTTATTCTGAGACTATCACCCCTAGTTCTAGACTCCTTTGAAGGAAAGCATCTACTGTTGAAGAACTTGATATGTTTTAATGAGGTAATTCTTATTTTTCTACACTTCAGAGAAAATAGGCCCATTCCATCTCTCCTCATAGGATAGTTCTTTCATCCCAAGAATCAATTTTCTGAACATTTGTTGCATCCCATTTAAGACAAGCATATCTTTTGTGACGTATGGAGCAAAAAGCATACCAAGTAATTCGAGTGCAGTCTCACGAAACAATTGACTCCTAACTGCTTGTTAAACCTACACTTCAACTTTATGTGACTTTGTGCACAGAAATCCCTCTGAATACCGACTGGTCTGTCATATTTTTTTAAAAATTAATTTTCCATTTCCCTACCTAAAGTGCACAACTTCATAATTCCTCACATTATATTTCAGATGCCTTCTTATTTAATCAGTCTATATCCTTTTGTATCTTCCTCAAAGCTTACTTTCCTTTCTAGCTTTATGTTGCCAGCAAACTTGAACATATTAACGTTTGGTCCCCTCAAATTAGTCATTGGTTATAAATCAATTGGGTTGTCCAGTTTTTTTCACATGGTGGAGGGTGCTCATTTCAATTTTTCTCTCACATGGGGGACTGGGTGAAAATTCCAGAAAGATAAGATTTGTCACAACAATAGACCTAAATATCAGGGTGGGGGGTGGTGGTGTGGAGGTGGGGAGAGGGAGCACAATTCCAAAACAATATATTGATAATTAAAATGAGTACAGTAGTCCCCCGTACCCACAGGGGATATGTTCCAAGACCTTTTGCAGAAACCTGAAACCGCAGATAGGAGTGAACCCATTCATTTAAATTGAAAATTTACCTTACCGGCAGCCCCCCGGTCCCTGGTTCTGGGAGGCTCCCTACAACATGTTTGGTCGCGATAAGCCGCAGGTAACTGAAACTGCGGAAAACAATTCTGTGGATGTGGGGGTCGTCTTAAATTAACAAAAATTACCTTTAAATATGCCAAACAGCTGAGTTTATTAATGTTAGCTTTTTCAACCCGTTTTGGTTAAGGTGCAGACAGAGAAAGAAGTGATCTAGAATCATTGACTTATACAGCATGGAACAGACCCTTTAGTTCAATTTGTCCATGTCGACCAAATATCCTAAACTGATCTAGTCCCATTTGCCAGCATTATACCCATATTCCTGTAAACCCTTCCTATTCATGTACCCATCCAGATGTTTGATTAGATTAGATTACTTTCATTGTGGAAACAAGCCCACACCGACCCTCTGAAGAGCAACCCACCCAGACCCATTCCCCTACATTTACCCCTTTGCCTAACACTACAGGCAATTTAGCATGGCCAATTCACCTAACCTGCACATTTTTGGACTGTAGGAGGAAACCGGAGCACCTGGAGGAAACCCACGCAGACACGGGGAGAATCTGCAAACTCCACATAGACAGTTGCCTGAGGCAGGAATTGAACCCAGGTCTTGGTGCTGTGAGGCAGCAGTGCTAACCACTGTGCCACCGTGCTGCCCATGTCTTTTAAATTTTGTAATTGTACCAGCCTCCACCACCTCATCTGGTAGTTTGTTCCATATTTGCACCACCCTCTGCATGAAAACATTGCCCCTCAGGACGCTTTTAAATCTTTCCCTTTTCACGTTAAACTAATGCCTTCTAGTTTTGGACTTCCCTAGCCTCGGAAAAAGACCTTAGCTATTCATGCTATCCATGCCCCTCATGATTTAATAAAACTCTGTAAGGTCACCGCTCAGCCTCTGATGGCCAAGGAGAAAAAAGCCCCAGCCTATTCAGCCTCTCCCTATATCTCAAAAACTCCAATCCTGGCAACATCTTTGTACATCATTTCTGAACACTTTCAGGTTTAACAACATCTTTCCTATGGCAGGGAGACCAGAATTGAACACAGTATTCTAAAAGTGCCCTAACCAATACCCTGTATTACAGCGAGGAGAAAGTGAGGTCTGCAGATGCTGGAGATCAAAGTTGAAACTTTATTGCTGGAACAGCACAGCAGGTCAGGCAGCATCCAGGGAACAGGAGATTCGACGTTTCGGGCACAGGCCCTTCTTCAGGATGTATTACAGCAACTTGACGTTGTACTTCTATACTCAATGCATTGACCAGTGAATGCAAGGGTACCAAATGCCGCCTTCACTATTCTGTCAAACTGGGACGCCACTTTCAAGGAACTATGCACCCGCACCCCTAGGTCCCTTTGCTCAGTATCACTCCCCAGGGCCCTACCATTAACTGTATAAGTCCTGTCCTGGTTTGCTTTACCAAAATGCAACACCTCACATTTATCTAAATTAAACTCCATTTGGTACTCCTCGGCTCATTAGCCCATCTGATCCCGTTGTACCCTGAGATAATCTTCTTCACTGTCCACTAGGTCACCATTGTTAGTGTCATCACAAACCTATTAAACATAAGATTAGATGGAGCAACAACTTGCAAAATCTTGAGTCACATTTACATTCATTTTGCACAATGGCCTCACAGATCACACAGGAACTATCGATAGACTGCCTATGGGACAAGCCTGATCTAGGTTCTAAACAGTTGAAGCACTGAGCCTTGTGGGACTCTCTTAATTAAAACCAGCCATTCCCAAAATAACCCATTTATTCATACCCTCGATTTTCTGCAATCTTTAAGTAACACAAATATATTGAGTAACAATTGTTAATGTTTTTATTGTTTGCTTCCCATGTCTCTACATATTTCCTTGCTTTATATTATTGTGTAATTAGAGCTATCAGTACTATGCAAATGGATTCAGGGTTTTGGGTATAATTCAGTTGCTTTTCTGAGATGTTGCCTTCTGACGTTACCCGGGTAAAGATAGAGAGCTGATCTCACTAACGGATCTATCCATCAATCTAAGTTCTTTACTGCTAGTATTGTTATAAATAATGTTTTAACATACTGTTTGAGAATAAATAAATTTTTGTTACCTATAAGAAAAAGAAAATTTACCCTTAAATCATGTGAAATAGGAATGTCATGACAGATAGAATTGTCATTGTCCCGAATACAGCAACAGTTGGTTTGGAGTCAGAAAGTTACTTTTTTTGAGTAAGAAAGTTTTGAAAAGGAGAATTGAAGCAACCATTGGTGCCTGATGTTTCTATCTTTCAGATTCTGCTGATTGAAAATTTATGACTGTTTTCTCAGCTATTTTCAAATATTTAAAAAGCACACTGACAGTGAGCAACACTCAATGTGTGTGCTTTTAATGTAAAGCATGGAGCCGAAGGGTTTCTTGAACATATCTACAGCTGCATAGATATTGTGGCATATTGAGTGTCAAAATCTAGACATTTGAAAGGCAAGTCGCCTGTGGCTTGGCAGAGATCTTTCTCCATGAGTCAATGCAGAAGAAAGTTGTATTGAAAGGGGATAGGCATCATGGGTGGTAGGAATACAATTAATTGATGGAAGTATTCACTCGTGACCAAGATAGGGTAGAGCGATCATGGACGCTGGCAAAGCTAGGTGTGTGGTCATGAATACTGATGAGTGCTTATAAGGAGGAAGGATAGTCCCAGAAGAGTCATGTTAGACTTGAAATGCTAATTCTGTTTCTCTCTCCAGAGATGCAGACATACCTGCTGAGTTTCTACAGCACTTTCTATTTTTATTTGTTATATGAAAGTAAATTATTTAGTGGGGTTGGTTATGGTGTTGAATTCAGACAAATAATGGGAGCCATAGTAAGTTCTGTCTTAGATGCCAAAGGAGATGCAAATGAAGATGGTGGGAACAACCACAAGTAAATTGAGCCAGGTTTGGCACCTTGGAATAGGCAAGCAGAGATGTTATCCTCAGCAGGTCTGGCAGCATCTGTAAGGAGAGAAAAGAGCTGACGTTCGAGTCTAACTGACCCTTTGTCAAAGCTCAATTTGCTTTTATTAAGAGATGTTATCCTCTCTGATCATGACTATGTTGTATTACCTTCCTTTGTACTCCTCAACTACTTCACACCCTCCAGTATAGTCAACCAGACTATATGTTACTACAAATGCAGGACTTTGATAAGGTGTATACGGAAGCAGGTCATTTAGCCCATCAAGTCTACACTGGCCCTCTGAAGATCATCCCACCCAGACCCATACTCCCAACCCTAAAATCCTGCATTTCCAAAGGCTAATCCTCCTATCCTGGACACCATGGCCAACTGAACATGGTCAATCCACCTCACCTGCACATCCTTGGACTGCGGGAGAAAGCTGGAGCACCCAGAGGAAACTCACACATAAGCTAGCTCTGTTTTGAAATTGTATTTTAGTTTAGAATAAAGTGAAGAATTTACAAAGGTCATGTGACTTGTTCTGAATTCTGCTGATAGAAATCCAAGGAATTCGTTGGTTACAGTTTTAAAGAGGATGGGCGGGGGGGGGTGAAATGAGATGTGCAGCTTGTTATACTGGTGGGCAATGGCAGAAGCATCTCTTCTGACATTAGACACATATGAACAAGGATCAAGAGTATGCCACGCCACCCTTCTAGCCTGCTCCATCCTTTAATAAGATCATGATTGATCTGATTTTAACCTCCAACTCAACATTCCTGCATGTTCCCAATAATCTTCCATCCTTTTGATAATCAGAGATCTATCCACCTCTGCCTTAAAAATATTCAAAGATTCTGCATCCACTGCATATGAGGAAGAGAATTCCAAAGACACTCAGTCCTCTGAGAGAAAAGATAATTTCTCATCTGTTTTAAATGGGCGACGCCTTGTTTTTAAACAATGACCCCTAGTTCTAGATTCCACCACAAAAGGAAACATCATTTCAATGACAATCCGGTCAAGTCCCCTCAGGATCTTGTATGCTTCAATTAAGTTATCTCTGACTCTTCTAAACTCCAGAGGATACAGGCTTATCTAGTCAGCCTCTTCTTATGACGCAGTCTGCTCATTTCGAATACTAGTCAAATAAGTATTCTGAGAAATGCTTCCCATGCATTTTTCATCCTCCTATAAGAATAACGACCTGTAATGTTCACAGTACTCTAGGTGCTACCTCACTAATGCCACGTATAGCTGAAGCATAACCTCTTAACCTTTATATTCAATTTCCTTCACAATAAAAGGTAACATTCCATTAGCTGATTAGTTGATGTAGCTGCCAACTCACCTTGGACAAAATGCACTGGAACACCCAGATCTCCCTCTGCAGCTCCGAGTTCTGTTAACTCTCACCATTGTGATAATATGCTAATTTTTAGTATTTCTGCCAAAATAGACAATTTCACTTTCCCGCATTGTAATGCCAGCTCTTTGTCCAATCACTTTATCTTATATCCCTTTGTAGGCTCCTTATGTCCTCTTCATAACTCACTTTCTTACCCACCTCTGTGTCTTCGCAGATAGACTTTTAGTCTACAAAGTTTAAGGAAGGTGTTAAGAATGTCAGGTTTTCCACATGGTTATACTTTAAACTACTCATTTGTTTCCAAGATAGAAAAGAGTTGGGATCTCACAAAGAGGAATGATGAAGGCAGAGCAGTGGACGTGATTTGTATGAACTTCAGTAAGGCGTTCGACAAGGTTCTGGATGATTAACTGGTTAGCAAGGTTAGATCACATGGATCACAGGAGAACTAGCCATTTAGATTCAGAACTGGCTCGAATGTAGGAGACAGAGAGTGGTGGTGGAGGGTTGCTTTTCAGACTGGAGGCCTGTGACCAGCGGTGTGCCACAAGGATCGGTGCTGTGTACACTGCTTCTAATCATTTATATGAATAATTTTTATGTGACGTAGGAGGTACGGTTAGTAAGTTTGTAGATGGCACCAAAAGTGGAGGTGTAGTGGACTGTGAAGAAGGTTGCCTAGTGTGCCTCAGTGGACAGCGGGATCTTGATCAGATAGGCCAATGGGCAGAGGAGAAGGAGATAGAGTTCAATTTAGATAAATGTGAGGCGCTGCCTTTTGAAAATGCAATTCAGAGCAGGACTTATACACTTAATGGTAAGGTACTGGGGAATGTTGCTGAACAAAGAGACCTTGGGAGGCAGGCTCATAGTTCCTTGAAAATAGAGTCACAGATAGATAGGATAGTGAAGAAGGCATTTAGTATGTTCTCCTTTATTGGTCAGAGTATTGAGTATAGGAGTTGGGAGGTCATGTTGTGGCTGTCCAGGACATTGGTTAGGCACTTTTGGAATATTGTGTGCAATTTTGTTCTCCATCTTATAGGAAGGATATTGTGAAACTTGAAAGGGTTCAGAAAAGACTTACAAGGATGTTGCCAGGGTTGGAGCGTTTGAACTACAGCGTGATGCTGAATAGGCTGGGGCTGTTTTCCTTGGAGCGTCAGAGGCTAAGGGGTGACTTTATAGAGGTTTAAAATCACGAGGGGCTTGGATAAGGTAAATAGACAAGATCTTTTCCCTGGATTGGGGGACTCCAGAACTAGAAGGCATAGAGTTAGGGTGAGAGGGGGAAAGATATAAAAGGGACTTCAGAGGCAACGTTTTCACGCAGAGGGTGCTGTGTGTATGGAATGAGTTGCCAGAGGAAGTGGTGGAGGCTGACACAATTCCAACATTTAAAAGGCATCTGGATGGGTACATGAATAGGAAGGGTTTAGAGGAATATGGGTCAATTGTTGGCAAATGTGACTCGATTAATTTAGGATATATGGTGGGCAAAGGTGAGTTGGACTGAAGGGTCTGCTTCTGTGCTTTACATCATTCTGACTCTGTATCTAAAAAAAAAATCCCATGTTATCAAATAAATTAACTGCATTGACTCAGCCTCAAGGTCTCAGTCTGTATTAACAATTGTCTTTCTAAACTCATTATAATGAGCAATGCTCTCAGTCCCATAATATCTTCCCAATAGATACAAGGGGAGCTGTCCTTATTATACTGTACCTTAAATATGTATTGCATTTCTTATTTTGTATAGAATTAGGTTTCAGAGAAGTAGGCCATTCAACCCATCTTGCATGTCTAGACATATTCTTCCTGTCACCTACTTTCTTTAATCCATTCGGTATATTGTTCCGTTCACTATTCCTGCATGTATTTATCTAGCTTCTGTTTAAGTACATTTAGCACCATCTGTGCTTTGTGATACTGAGTTCCACATTCTAATCACTCCCAAGTTCCCTACTGGTTTACTCGTGACTAATTTATCATTTTGGGTTCCGACAGAAGGAAACATCTTTTCTACCCCTACCCTAAGAATACTCCCATTATTCTTAACGATCCTGTTCTCTTATTGCCTCCTGTTTTTTTTCCCATGAAAAGAGCTGTGATCTGTTCAACCTTTCCTGAGAGAGAGAGAATCTCTCCCGTTAAACATCATCGTTACAAGTCTTCTTTCCACTTCTTCGGTGCCTCCATATCATTTTTCTAATAAACAAACCAGACTGGTGCACAGCCCTCCAAGTGAGACTCGTTGTATTACACAGGCTGAGAACTGGCAGAGCCTTGTCAGTCTGAATGGTTTCCTTCTACCATAAGAAATAATTTTGTGAGCATTCTGTTGTAAGATTCCAAGTGTGGTTCAACTGAGCCTCTCATTAATTTTATATAACCTTTCTGCTTTTCAACTCTATCCATCCAGAAGTAAACCTATAAACCAATTTGTTTGTTTTTGTAACAGTTTTATTAAGGTTATGATGTTATTATTTTTGATTTGCCAGGCAAATGTAAAAGTACTTATCAACCATGTTCGTACGAACCAGGCTTTAGCAGCTCTCCAGAAGTTTTCTTTCTGGTAAGTATTTGTTTACCAAAAGACCATCTGATGAATAATAAATAATTTGTGGGGTTTGCATTTTAACTTTATTTGTACTAAATGGCAGTGTCACTAACAAAACAGGAAAAGTAGCAAGTCATTTAGCTTCTCAAGGCTGTGTGGTATTCAATTAGATAATCAATGATCTACACGTTAACTCCATCTTACCCACTTTGATTTCATAACCCCCAACAATCATACAGAAACAAAATTTATCACTCTCGGCTTTGAATTTGTTATAGTCCTCATAGCGACCAACAAACAAAAGAACTACATTTATCAAACAGTCCCTGAGAAAACCAAGATTTGATTTTTTTACATTTGATTTAAGAATCAAATTGAAATCAACATAAATTAAAAATTAGTAAACAGGAAAATTGCATTTAATGTAAACTATAAATTACCTAATAAATAGCATGTATAACAGAGGTAGTTTGCTCAGATTTATTAAATAGTCCTCTGACCAGATATGATACCAGTTTCAGCCACCAAGTTCATCAAAGCTCTGAACTCCCTTAGTTGTAATTTTCATTCCTTTTCTTTGAGAATATAGCTACTGATTCCCATCCCACAACAGCTCCAACCAATCTGAGTTCCTTGAGAGAAATGGCATACTTCTGTAGAACCTCCTCAATTCAGGTTCAAAATCCTGCAGTGGATCCATTATTGACCTTTATTCAAACTGTCAATAACAGCCATGTGTATTATATGGCTGGTTCTGGCCAATCAGCTCCTTTAAAATAAGGTGGTAACCTTATATTTCCCCTATTTACCCTAGTAGATCCATGTTCACCACTTCCTAGCTGTGCTATACCCTCTTGTACTTCAACAGTACTTTGTCTCATGGGCCAGCATTAAGGACTCTGGGTTGATGGAGTTTAGAAGGAGAAGAGGGGATCTCATTGAGAGGCCTGGATAGAGTGGAGAAGATGAATTAATTAGTAAGAGAGACTAAGAGCTGAGGGCACAGCCTCAAAATGAAGGAACGACCCTTTAGAACTTAGATGAGGAATTTCTTCAATCAGAGGGTGGTGAATCTGTGGAACTCATTGCCACAGAGGGCTGTGGAGGGCAAGTCATTGAGTGTATTTAAGACCAAGACAGATAGGTTCTAGTAAGGGGATCAAGGGTTATGGGAGAAGTCAGGAGAATATGGTTGAGATACATATCAATTAAGATTGGATGGTAGAGCAACTCAAAGGGCTGAATGGCCTAATATTACTCCCACATCTTATGGTCTTATTAATTACCAAAGTTCTCAGAATAGAATCCCTACAGTGTGTAACCAGGCTCTTCGGCCCAACAAGTCCACCCTGACCCATTCGCCCCCTTCCCTACATTTACCCCTGACTACACATCCCTGAACAGAGTGGGCAATTTAACATGGCCAATTCACCTAACCTGCACATCTTTAGACTATGGGAGGAAACTGGAGCACCCAGAGGAAACCCACGCAGACACGGAGAGAATATGCAAACTCCACGCAGACAATTGCCTGAGGTTGGAATCGAAACTGAGTCCCTGCCGCTGTGAGGTGGTAGTACTAACCACTGAGCCACCGTGCTGCCCCACTGTCACTGGAGTGCCACTGGAAGCCCAAAACTCATATATGCCACCAATGTCAGAGTAAATCCTTCCTAATCTGCAGCACCTCCCAAAACCTGCGCTGACACTTGGCCTCACTTGTCTTATTGTAAAATTCTGTGCATTCTAAAGTAGCGACCAACTAATTACTGTAGCACCTAACTTGTTTTATCAGCAAACTTGTCTATATGGACCATCAGCCCCAAAACTCAACATCATCACAAAACATTCTGCTGAACTCTGTTCAGCAGCTTTTTCAGGAAAGTGTTCCATATTCCCACAACTTTTTATGTAAACATGCACTTCAAGATATCAACTTTGAATGACTTAGTTCTTCATTTCTGGATATTACACCTTTGTTCTTGACTCTTAAGTTAGTTTTGATCTAATAATGCTATCAACTCCTTTGATCATTTTAACTGCTTCAACCAAATCATCCTCTAATTCTTTATACTCAGAGGTTGTAGCCTAGCCTGTGGAACCTGCTGTTCTAAATTAATTATTTTACTCCAGCATTTTCCAGATGAATCTGTGCTGCACACCCTCCAAGGTCACTGTGTCCTTGTTAAAGCATGGTGCAGAACAGAACATTGTACTTCAGATGGAGTCAAACAAACTGTAATTTCACTTACACATTTACATGGGGTGGTATAGGGGCTCGGTCGTTAGCACTGCTGCCTCATAGCACCAGGAACCCAGGTTCCATTCCACCCTCAGGCCACTGCCTGTGTGGAGTTTGCATATTCTCCCCATGCCTTCGTGGATTTCCTCCAGGTATTTCAGTTTCCTCCCACAGTCCAAATACGTGCCTGTTAGGTGCGCTGGCCATGCTAAATTGCCAATATTGGGAGGGGGGGATAATGTGCAGGCCATGTGGATTTACCATGGGAAATAGAAAGATAGGGTAGGGGGGTGTTTCTGGTTGGGATGTTCTTGGTGGGGCGGTGGGGAGGGTCCTATGGATTTGATGGGCTGAATGGCCTGTAGGGATTCTGTGATGTCATAGTCTCCTCAAGCTAAAGGCTATAATTTAATTAACCTTCTAAATAATTTTTTTATACATCTGTCCATGAACATTTAATTTGTTTTTATCATGGATCATAAAATTTCTCTTTTTGTGCATAGTTCCTAATGTATTCTGAACATATATTCAAAGTATTCTGATCTGTCAGGATCAGAGGAGGATAATCTCACGTTTCTAAATTTTTGAGCTCCACCTGTTATTGTTTTTCTCACTCATTTAATGTCACAATTTCCCTTTACAACTTTCTGTGCCCAATTGCACTAATTACTGTAGCACCTAACTTGTTTTATCAGCAAACTTGTCTATACGGATCTCAAATTGTTTCATTGTGCTAAAAATCTGAAGCACCACTATAGGTCCATGCGCATACCACAGGTCACATCCTGCCAACTTGTATATCTAACAATTATCGTCACTTATAGAGTCATCATCATACAGTACAGAAACAGACCCTTGAGTCAATTCGTCCCAAACTGAGCCAGTCCCATTTGCCTGCATTTGTCCAATATCCCTCTAAACCTTCCCTCTTTAAATATCTTTTAAATGACATAACTGTATCTGCATCTACACCTCCTCTGACAATTCATTTCACATGTGAACCACCTCTGTGTGAAATGATTGTCCCTCAGGTCCCTTTTAAATCTTTATCCTTAAAAATATGCCCTCTAGTTTTAAACTCTCCTATCCAAGGGAAAAGACCTGTCCTATTCACCTTATTTATGCCTTTCATGATTTTATAAACCTCTGTAAGGTCATCTATATAGACCCTCAACCTCCTCTGCTCCAGTGAGAAAAAGTTCCAGCCCATCCAGCCTCTCCTTATAACTCAGTCCCAGTAGCATCCTTGTAAATCTTTTCTGCACCTCTCCAATTTAATAAAGGGGTGCCAGGGACCTGTGGTCGGTTCCAGCCTCTGACAACTGTCTGTGTGGAGTTTGCACATTCTCCCCATGCCTGCTGGGATATTCCATCAGGTGTTCTAGTTTCCTCTCACAGTCCAAAGATGGGTATGCTGGTGCATTAGTCATGGGAAATGCAGGATTACAAGTATATAGAAGGGGAGTGGGTCTGAGAGGGATGTGCTTCTGAGGGTCAGTGTGGATTCAAAGGGCCAAATGGCCTGCTTGCACACTGTAGGGATTCTTAAAAAAAGTCCTTCCTCAAGCAGCACAATCAAACTGTACACAGTACTCCAAAAATGGCCTCATCACCATCCTGTACATGACGTCCTAACCCCTCTACTCAATAGTCTGGGCAATGAAAGCAAGTGTGCCAAACATCTCTTTTACCATCCTGGCTACCTGTGACACAGCTTTCGAAGAATTGTGTACCTGAATCCCTAGGTCTCTCTGTTCAACACCCCCTAAGGCCCTACCATTAACTGTATAAGTCCTGCCTTTGTTCATCTTCCCAAAATGCAACACCTTTATCCAAATTAAACCTCAACCGGGTCATAAGACCCTCCAACGGATAGTGAGGACAGCTGAGAGGATCATCGGGGTCTGTCTTCCCTCCGTTACAGACATTTACACCATACGCTGCATCCGAAAGGCTAAGAGAATTGTAGAAGACTCCACACATTCCCTCACTCAAGCTCTTCTCCCTCCTGCCATCTGGCAGAAGTTACTGGAGAATTCAATCTCTCATGGCCAGACAGTTTCTTTCCCCAAGCCTTCGGGCTCCTTAACATAGTATGATCAAACTCTTTCCCATCTGGAATTCTTGGCACGACATTGAATTATTGCTAGAACAATGTCTATTATTTATCATTCTTCTGTTACACTATAACTTGTGTGATTTGCACTTCTTATGCACTTTATGTCATGTACGATTGTGTTGTTTGTGCTGTCCATGTAGCACCCTGGGTCTTGGAGGAACAGTGTCTCGTTTTTACTTCTCAGTTGTATCTGGTAGAAATGACAAATAAAAGCTACTTTACTTTACTCATCTGTCACACGCAGCCCACTGGCCCAATTGATCAAGTTCTGTTTGTAATCTCAGATAACCTTTTTCACTCTCCACTATACCACCAGTTTTGGGGTCATCTGCAAGCTTACTAACCATACTTCCTAAATTCTCAACCAAATCGTTAATATAAATGCAGAACAACAGTGGACCCATCACTGCTCCTTGTGGAACACTGTTGGTCACCAGCCTCCAGTCTGAACAACAACCCTCCACCATCATCCGTTGTCTCTTACCATCAAGCCAATTTTGAATCCAGAATCCTGAATCCCATGTAATTTAACTTTACCAACCAACCTACCATGCAGAACCTTGTCAAAGCCTTTACTAAAATCCATGTAGGCAACACTTGCTGCTCTGGCCTCCTCTATCTTCTTGGTCACAGCCACATAAAACTCGCCTCAAGTCTTTGAGACATGATTTCACATGAAAAAGACATGCTGACTTATCCCTAACATTCCTTGCCTCTCCAAATGCATAGAAATCCTATTACCCTCTGTCTCCTATCTAATTACCAATTCCCTATATGTCAATAAGTCACCTCCACTTCATAAAACATAGAACAGTACAGGCTCTTCGTCCCTCAATGTTGTGCCGACCTCTTATTCTGCTCTAAGGTCAGACTAACTTATGATCTTCATTGTATGATCATCCATGTGTTGCTTAAGCACAAATTGCTTAAATGTCGCTAATAATCTGCAGGTGTGTATTGTTTAAAAAAATACCTGAAACCTCCAATCACAACAAGGATAGAACCCCTCTGGTCATCACCTTCCACCACCAACCTCTACTACCACTACTGGCAGGGCATTCCATCCACCCACCCACCAGTCTCTCTGTAAAGAACTTACCTCTGACATCTCCCGAAACCTTCCTCCAATCACCATAAAATTAAGCCTCCTCGTGATAGCCTTTCCACCCTGGGATAAAGTCTCTAACTATCCACTCTATCTATACCTCTCATCACCTTGTACACCTCTGTCAAGTCACCTCTCAAGCTTTATCACTCCAATGAGAAAAGCCTTAGCTCCCTCAACCTTTCTTCATCAGACATGCCCTCCAATCCAGGCAGCATCCTGGTAAATCTCCTCCACACCCTCTCAAAAGCTTCTACATCTTTCCTATAATGAGATGACCAGAACTGAACACAATATTCCAAGTGTGGAGAAAGTGAGGACTGCACATGCTGGAGATCAAACTCAAGAGTGTGGTGCTGGCAAAGCATAGCAGGTCAGGCAGCATCCAAGGAGCAGGAGAATTAACGTTTCGGGTGTAAGCCCTTCATCAGGAATGAGGCTTGTGGGTTGGGGGGGCTGATAGATAAATGGGAGGGGGTGGGGCTAGGGGGAGAGTAGCTAGGAATGTGATAGGTAGATAAAGGTGAGGGAAAAGGTGATAGTTTGGAGAGGAGAGTGGAGTAGATGTAATGGAAGGAAAATGGACAGCTCATGAGGGTAGTGCCGAGTTGGAGGCTTGGGACTGGGATAAAGTGGGGGGAGGGGAAATGAGGAAACTGGTGAAATTCACATTGATCCCATGTGGTTGCAGGGTCCCAACGTGGAAGATGGGGCGTTCTTCCTCCAGGTGTCGGGTGTAACGGTTTGGCGATGGAGGAGTCCCAGGACCTGCATGTCCTTGGATGAGTGGGAGGGGCAGTTAAATTGTTCCGTCACAGGGCAGTTGGGTTGTGTGGTGTTGCTGTCCCAGAGATGTTCTCTGAAACAATCTGCAGGTTGCCATTCTTTCTCCTCGTTGTAGAGGAGACCCCATCGGGTACAATGGATACAGTAGGTGACGTATGTGGAAGTACAGGCAAATTTCTGTTGAATATGGATAGATCCGTGGGTGCAGGTTTTGTACTTCGTGCATTGGCAGGGGAAGGTTCTGGGAGTGGAGTTTGGGCTGGTGGGGGACATGGATCTGACAAGGGAGCCATAGAGGGAATGGTCTGTCTGAAATGCAGATAGGGGTGGGGAGGGAAATATTTCCTAAGTGGTGGGGTCTGTTTGCAGGTGGCGGAAGTGGTGGAGGATGATGCATTGTATCCAGAGTTGATGGGGTGGAAGGTGATCATCAGGGGAGTTCTGCCCTTGTTGTGATTGGAGGGGTGGGGTTCACGGGCAGAGGTGCAATTGAAGGTGTGTATTGTTTAAAAAAATACCTGAAACCTCCAATCACAACAAGGATAGAACCCCTCTGGTCATCACCTACCACCCCACCAACCTCTGGATAGATCGCATCATCCTCCGCCACTTCCATCACGTACAGTCAGACCCCACCCCTAGGGATATATTTCCCTTCCCACCCTATCTGTGTTTTGGAGAGACCATTCCCTCTGAAACTCCCTTGTCAGATCCATACCTCCCAACACCCCACACCCCCCTCCCAGAACCTTCCCCTGCCAACGCAAGAGCTGCAAAACCTGCACTCACACCTCCCCTCTCACCTCCATCCAAGACCCCAAAGGATCCTTCCATACCCAACAGAAATTTACCTGTACTTCCACACACATCACCTATAGTATCAATTGCAGCTAATGTGGTTTCCTTCACATCGTGGAATTGGACGCCAACTTGTGGATGGTTTCAGGGAACATCTCTGGGACACCCGCACCAACCAACCTCCACACCCCGTGGTCGAACACTTTAACTCCCCCTCCCATTCTCCCAAGGACATGCAGGTACTGAGCCTCCTCCATCACCAAACACTAACAACCCGACACCTGAAGGAAGAACGTCTGATCTTCTGCCTTGGGACCCTGCAACCACACGGATCAATGTGGATTTCACCAGTTTCCTCATTTCCAGTCCCAAGCCTCCAACTCGGCTCCGCCCTTTTGACCTTTTTAGATTAGATTACTTACAGTGTGAAAACAGGCCCTTCGGCCCAACAAGTCCATACCGACCCGCCGAAGCGCAACCCACCCAGACCCATTCCTCTACATGTACCCCTTCACCTAACACTACGGGCAATTTAACGGCCAATTCACCTAACCTGCAGGTTTTTGGACTGTGGGAGGAAACCGGAGCACCCGGAGAACGGGGAGAACATGCAAACTCCACACAGAGAGTCACCTGAGGTGGGAATTGAACCTGGGTCTCTGGCATTGTGACCTGTCCATCTTCCTTCCATCATATCCACTCCACCCTCCTCTCTGACCTATCATCTTCACCGCCCACCTTCATCTACCTATCACATTCTCAGCCTCCTTTCCCCCAGCCCCACACCCCCCTCCTAGTTATCTTTCAGTACCTCTGCCCCACAAGCGTCATTCCTGATGAAGAGCTTGTGAATGAAATGTTGATTCTCCTGCTCCTCAGATGCTGCCTACCTGCTGTGCTTTTCCAGCAACACACTCTCGGCCCCCCATATTCCAAGTGTGGTCTTACGAGGATTCTATAGAGCTGCAACATGAGCTGTGGCTCTTAAACTCAATCCTCCTGCTAATGAAAGCCAACACACCATATGCCTTCTTAACAACTCTTATCAATTAGGGTGGCAACTTTGAGGGATCTATGGACATGGACCCAAAGATCCCTCCGTTCGTCAATACTGCCAAGAATCCTGCCTTCAATGTATTCTTCATTGAAATTGAATCACTTCACACTTTTCCAGTTTGAACTTCATCCGCCACTTATCAACCCAGTTCTGCATCCTGTTGCAACCTATAACAACCCTCCACACTATCCACAACTCCAACAACCTTTGACATACTTACTAACACACTTCCACTTCCTTATCCAAGTCCTTTATAAAAATTTCATAGAGCAGAGGTTCTAGAACCGATTCCTGTGGAACACCACTGGTCACCAAGCTCCAGGCTGAATATTTTCCTGTTTCGGGTTTTGTTCCTGTTAATGTTTTGATGAAGAAGAAAATCTTTCAGTGCACATGACAAAGGACTGAATTGTCAAACCTAAACTGCTTGGAAATATTTTATTACAGGACTGCATTTGGAAGAGAATATGAAATCACTGCCAACACCTTCTATGATAGCCATCGAGCGGAAGAAGACTTGAACCACTGGGTGATTGTCACTGGAGATCCTGGAGTCCCACATGGCACCTTGTTTCATGCACCTCCTCCCCTTTGTGAGGATGAGATGCCAACAAAGAAGCATAGTCAGCCTTCACCCAGCTGCTGAACCCAACCACCCACTTGTTAATTGATTGAGCTAGAGGTTTTGTATCTTCTGGCCTACTGATTGGAAAGTCTCACTTCCTCCTCCATATTCCCCCAGTCTACAACTCTGTAAAGAACATCAGCAATTATGAGCTTCAGTGGAAGCCAGGAGGATCATCATTACATAGAACACATTTGTAAAAGCTGCAAGTTTCTGCTATTTCCTGCAAAAATTATAGTGTTCATTGCTAAACTTCTCTAAGCTGATTGAAATGCAACAAAATATAGGAATGACGAGCAAAGGAATGAAATACTGACAAATGTAAGAATGCATGGTTACACTTACTTTAATAAATCAGCTAGTTTTTCAAGAGAAGATTTATTTTGCATTCTTCAACTTATAGACAATCATATCGATACTAAAAGAGCAGAGGAAAACAGGATCATGTTTAGATCTTTATTTTGTCACTGGTAGGCTGTCAATGAAGTTTGTTTTATTATTCATCTTATTTCATACACACAGACAAACAAAACAGGAACCTTGAGCCTCCTCCACCATTCAAAAATATCACGGCTGATCAGTGTGTTTCAAATTCCACATTCCCATCTACTCTCAATAACCCTTAATTCCCCTATCTAACAAGAATGATTCACCTCTGTTTTAAATTCGATGATCCCAGCTCCACTGCCTTCTGAGGCAGAGCATTCCAAAGTCTCACAATCCTCTGAGAGAAAGAGAAATCGCTCTTCTCTCTGCTTAGCTCCAGTATAAATGAGCCCAACCTGTTCAGCCCTCATATGGGGGTTGCTAATTACTGTCAATGAGCACAGCACTTGCATAGAATTATAGAATTCCTACAGTGCAGAAAGAAGCTATTTGGCCCATCGAGTCTGTACTGCTACTTTGAAAACCATCCTATCCAGAACTACCCCTGCCAACCCTGTAACCCCTTGTGGGGATTTTGCCTTAGCTGGAAATTGTGTAGGTCTCACGTGAAAGTACAATTGATTGAGAGAATCAAAAACAAAATAAGATTCTTGTTGCTTCATCAATCAATCCAGCATTGCCTGTCGAATAGAGTTGTAGAGTATGTACAGTATGGAAACAGGCCATTTTCTGATGCTCCACATCAGCCTCTTCACATCCTTCAATTACCTTCCACTCGTTTCTGAATAACCTTCTCTTCTGTTCATGCATTTAACTGTAGAGTTCCCTATGCTGTTTGTCTCACCTACTCGCTATGGTAAAGTTTCACATTCTAATCACTTTCTGAATGAAAAAAAAACTTTTCCTGAATTCATTGCTAGAATTATAACTATCTCATATTTAAAAGATCCTGAGAGATGGGCTGTCCCACAAATTACTGAACTGAGCACAGCTGGAATGAGCTGGAATTTCAACTAGATTATCTGCTTTAGTTTCACGAGTGTAACCTGAACCAAATTATCTTCTGAACTGGGGAGAGGGATTAACAGAAATATGGCAACATTGAGGTTTATAATGCTCTGAACACTTCTTTACTTGCTGTTACAAGTAATAGGAAGCAACAAAGGTTTTTATGAATTGCAGATTTAGTAATGTGATTGTTAATAGTGCCAAAAAAAACATGATGATAGTTGGCACCTCAAAGCCTCACTGTCCAGCAAGCTATAAACACTGAAACAACTCACAACCAGAGTTACAGCATGGATCAAGAAATGTTTTCTGCAGTTTCTGTTTCTCACCACATGATGTTGCCAGTTTCTTGTTTTATAATGCAGAGCTAGAAATGAGAGCATGAGACACTGAAGGCTTAAAGAGAAAGAGAAAAATGATAGGAAGGCAGAAAAATAAAGAGACAAAGAATCATAGAGTGGAAATATAGTTACAAGACTGATTCAATGGAGATAAATTGATTAATTACGGTATGATGTATTATAGTTTAAAACATTTCACAAATTTTTAATTTTATGTTAAAACATCCGAAAGCTCAGAGTTGTACAGTGAAGTTCAGAAAAATTCCAAACTTTAATGTCAGTCTCCATTAGGATAGATGTATGGCATAGTGTTTTCCTGTGCAACTATTTGGGGGTGGGGAAGAAAAAATTATTTGTGGTTTACTTTACTGATCTGATTACTATTCAGTGACCCCTGCTGGAACTGTGCATGCATTGAATGACAATGGAACTTGTTCACCTGTGATGCAGCACAGTCTTGAACAGCTTTGATGGGGTTTTGCTGATGAAAGGGTGAAAACTGGTATTGAATGAGCTTTGTTTCCATAAGACCTGTTTGAAAGTGTGGATTTGACAGCTATCTCAGGTCTAATCAATTATTATGATGATCTAAACAGATTAAAATAGAAAGCTGCATGTTTAGCACTCAAATATTGATCAGGAACATGTTTCTTGAATGTAGCCTCTACTCACTTCCATCGAGAACTTCTAAAGTACTATGTGGGAAAGCGAGGTCCAGACCTCCGGCTCAGAGACCAAGACAGAGGATACAGAGGTTCTCGGGTATGATGCTGGAAGTTGTGGTGAATGAAGTAAAGTGTAGGAGGGATGTTTTGTCATTGTCAGCAGCATCACTCACTAATGAGAATGATTATCTATCTCGGAAATTCTGTGTCACTGATAATTGGTTCTATGGATCCTAGTGTGACTGATGAGCACGATCCGAGAGTCACATCTTTGACAATATGTTTGGCAGATGCTTTCAGGAGGTGGAACTCGTCCTTGTCCTTGAGATCATTGGCATTTGTTTCTCCTGTTCCTCTTCCGTACTTTCTCTTGCCATCAGGTGTTTGCAAAGAATTGTGCACCTTCACACAGGACTTTCTTCCAAATTGTTTTCTTCTGAATGAGGGTCTCCCAAATGTTGACATTGATATTGCATTTCTTGAGGGAAGCCTTCAGGGATCTTGGAAACACTTCCTTTGCTCTCTTCTCGTTCGAGTGCCTTCTTTGAGTGGGGTGAAGATGATTTACTTTTGGCAGTTTGGAACTCAGCTATCCTAAGCATGTGGCCAGCCTAATGGAGTTGGTTTTGGATGATCATGGCTCGATGCTGGTGCTATTGGCTGCTTCAAAGGCACTAATGTTAGTACACCTGCCCTCCCAGCTGATACAGAAAATCTGTCTCAAACAACATTGATGATACTTCTGAAAGGTCTTGAGGTGGCGTCTATGAATCAAGTTTCGGAGCCTTATAGAACTGAAAGGACAACAGCCTTATTCATAAGGATCTTGATATCATCATGGCTGTCACTGTGATTGAAGACTGTCATCCTGAGGAACTCTAAGACTGAATGCAATATTCAATCTCTGCCTCAATGTTGGCTTTAGATGAGTGGTAGCTTCCCAGAAAGGGGAGATGTTCCACAATTTGGGAGGATTGCTCTATTGATCTTAATGGAAGGGTAGACTGGAATTTGATCTGGCAAGAAATGGTAAAGGATTTGAGTCTTCTTGAAGTAAAACTGAGTCCAGTTCTTGTTTTGTAACTGCTTGAGAAAGATAGTAGAAAACAACAGATGTGGTGAATGCAGCTTATGAGAGAAAATTGCACAGTACAGAGACCCGACCCTGCCACAAGAAATTTCATAGCCTAACCTGAGTGCTCAAGATAGGATCTCATTTCATAAACACATTGGTTAAGATCAGGAACAAACCCAATTGACTGTGGCCACCATCTAACTCTGTCCTGTCAGTATCTTTCCATAAGATTACCCCAGGCCCTGTCAAGTCTGCAAAATCCTCCTTACTGACATTTTGTGTCAAGATTGGGAGAGCTGTTCTACAGACTAGTCAAGCAACCACCTGATATATTTGTATTCACAGAATCAACTTTGTAGACCATCCCTGGGTTTACCCTTTCCTGTCAGCTGGAGAGACCCACTAGAATTGGCAGTATAGTGGTATACCTCAGGAAGGAGTTATCTAGTCAGAGTCATACAGCATGGAAACATACCTTCCGTCCGACCAGTCCATGCCAACCACGTTCCCAAACTAAACTAGTCCCACCTGCCTGCATTTGACCCATATCCCTCCAAACCTTTCCTAATCATGTACTTATCCAAATGTCTTTTAAAGACTGTAACTGTACCTGCATTCTCTATTTCCTCTGGCAGTTCATTCAATAAATAAAACTATGTGTTAAAAAGTTGCCCCTCATGTTTGGGAGTCATCAATGGGAAATAAGGCAGGGCAGGTGACTGAGGTGTCAGTGGGGGAGCCCTTTGTTTCCAGCGACCATAATTCTATTAGATTTAAAATAGTGATGGAAAAGGATAGACCAGATCTAAACATTGAAGTTCTAAATTGGAGAAAGGACAATTTTGACGGTATTAGGCAAGAACTTTCAAAAGCTGATTGGGGGCAGATGTTCGCAGGTAAAGGGACGGCTGGAAAATGGGAAGCCTTCAGAAATGAGATAATAAGAATCCAGAGAAAGTATATTCCTGTCAGGGTGAAAGGGAAGGCTGGTAGGTATAGGGAATGCTGGAT
>NC_057745.1:32031147-32033925 GCF_004010195.1 Chiloscyllium plagiosum
CAGAGGGTGGTACGTGTATGGAATGAGCTGCCAGAGGATGTGGTGGAGGCTGGTACAATTGCAACATTTAAGAGGCATTTGGATGGGTATATGAATAGGAAGGGTTTGGAGGGATATGGGCTGGGTGCTGGCAGGTGGGACTAGATTGGGTTGGGATATCTGGTCAGCATGGATGGGTTGGACCGAAGGGTCTATTTCCATGCTGTATATCTCTATGACTCTATGACTCTGCACCCTACGAATTCTGATGGCATCAGGGCAAACTGCACAAAAACGAATTCTGATGGCATCAGGGCAAACTGCACAAAACAACCTGCTGATTAACATATATCACATTCCTTTGGATGATAAATTAGTTCTACTCCATGTTGAATGACATTTGGAGGAAGCATTGAGGGTGACGAAGCCAAAATTGTACTGTCGGTGGGGGTCGTCAGCATCCAATACCAAGCATGTCTAAGTCACACAACTATTGATCAAGCTGGCCAGGTCCTGATGGATATGACTGCTACAGTGTTCTACATGGGAGGCAAGGGAGTAAAAAAGAGAGAAAACCCTATTTGACCTTGAACTCACTAATCTGCCTGTATCAGGTGCATCGGTCTGTGAGAGTACTGGTAGGAGTGATCACCCCATATATGTTGTGGACATTAAGTCCCGTCTTTATATTGAGGACAGCCTCTATTATATTGCCTGTTACAAGGTGGGCCAGATTTCAAACAGATCGAGCGAACCAAAACTGGGCATTTTTGAGACACTAAGTCATCAGCAGCAGAATTGTATTCAATCACAATCTGCAACCTCACGGTCTGGCATATCTCCCACTCTACCATCATCATCAAGCCTGGGGGTCAACGCTGATTCAATGAAGAGTGCAGGGGAGCCTGCCAGAAGCAACACTAGGCACACTTTAAAATGAGGCGTCAACCTGGTGAAGCTCCAAATAGTGGAAGCATTATGCAATTGACATGGTTAAGTAACCCCACAACAAATGAGTCCAATCTGAGCCCGACAGTTCTGTTACATCCAATCATGAATGGCTGTGGGTTATTCAATAACTAATGGGGAATGAGGCTCAATAGATGTCTTCTACCTAAGTGATGAGGGAGCCCTGCACATCATTACAAAGTGTGGTGATGCCAGTGCTGGACTAGGGTGGACAATGTTTGGGTCCGAAAGGAGTTGGAGTTTCGGTAAATGATTCATAACTGTGACTTGCTCTGAAATCACTCGACGTTGTTTCCTCCTGGACTGGAAAATATCATGTAAGAATGTATATGTCTGAATTTACCTCTTTGCCAAGGGGTGTGTTTGTGGGATCTTACTACATTGGAACAATTAATTAGTAATAGGTACTATATCTATTATTTGGTTAAGTTTTTCAATAGTTAAGTTATGCTAACTTCCTCTTTATTTTGTTTGTATTTTAACTATAGTGTTTAAATAAATTGTATTTTGCTTAACGTAGAGTAGTTTGACCAGTCACATCACATCTACCTTTAAAATAAGAAAAAGTTAGGTTCATTTCACTGCCAATGCCAAGAGTCCTGGCAACATTCTGGCAATGGGACTGATGACCTGTGCTCCAGAATCAGCTGTGAGATTGACTGCCCTCACAACTGATCAAATGTAGCCTTGATGCCAAGGGCTCTTGTATTTACTTCAGCCCTGGTATTCAGTTCTTTTGCCCATTTTTGGACTAAAGCTGTAATGTGATCAGAAGCTGAGTGGCTTTTGCAGAATCCAAGCTGAACCCCAGTGATGAGGTTATTGCTGAGTGAGTGCCACTTGATAACACCTTTGCCAAAACTTTCCATCTGGTGTAGTAACTGGCCAGGCTGAATTTGTCCTGCTTTTTGTGGACAGATATAACTAGCTAATTTTCCACTTTCCTGGGAAGATATTGTAGCTGTACATGGACAGTTCGCTATGAAAATTGCTAATTCTGTAGTATAAGAATTCAGTTCCATTGCTAAAACATTATCAGGACTCCACAGCCTTAGTAGTATTCAGTGCCTCCAGTATATCTTAATATTACATGGTATGAATTAAATCTGCAGACCTCAGGAAGAGGCCAAGATGGATCCAAATGCTTCAACCTTCTCCCTTGCACTGATGTGCTAGGTTCTGCTAACATTGAGAATGATGTGGGCAGCAGATGCGATAGGAACATCACAATCTGCAAGTTCTCCACCAAGCCACTCATCATGCTGACTTGAAAATATATTGCCATTTCTTCACTGTCACTGGGTCAAAATCCTGGAACTCCCAATCCTAACAGCATTGTTAGTGTCCCGACACTCCAAGGATTGTAGCAGTTCAAGTAGGAAGCTCAGTAAAATCTTCTCAAGGGCAATTAGGGATGGTCAATAATTACTGGCTCTGCCACCAATGTCAACGTTCCATGAACAAATTTTTAAAAAGGTGGTGAGCATTGTTTGTCACCATTGGAGCCAAATACAAAATATTAAAATATATTCAGTTCACTAGCTCTTTGATGAAGTTCAGTATTTTTCAATATAACATTCTGGCCAATTTCAGAGAAGTCAGAACTTTAAGCAGTTTCAGCTGAAAGTTTGCACTGTTAATATAGAGTCATAAAGTCATAGAGATGTACAGCATGGAAACAGACCCTTTGGTCCAACCCGTCCATGCCGACCAGATATCCCAACCCAATCTAGTCCCACCTGCCAGCACCCAGCCCATATCCCTCCAAACCCTTCCTATTCATATACCCATCCAAATGCCTCTTAAATGTTGCAATTGTACCAGCCTCCA
>NC_057745.1:32034958-32040607 GCF_004010195.1 Chiloscyllium plagiosum
AGCTTCCCACAGAATTCTCGGGTACACCTGATCATGTCCTGGGGTTTTATCCACCCTTATGTGTTTCAAGACATCCAGCACTTCCTCCTCTGTAATCTGGACATTTTGCAAGATGTCACCATCTATTTCCCTACAGTCTATATCTTCCATATCCTTTTCCACAGTAAATACTGATGCAAAATATTAATTTAGTATCTCCCCCATTTTCTGTGGCTCCACACAAAGGCCATCTTGCTGATCTTTGAGGGGCCTATTCTCTTCCTAGTTACCCTTTTGTCTTTAATATATTTGTAAAAACCCTTTGGATTTTCCTTAATTCTATTTGCCAAAGCTATCTCAAATGACTAGGAAACTTTGAGAAAAAGGAGACTGTGGTAGTATCAATCAGATTAACTTTCAGTCGCACATCAGAGAAGAATCAGTTGCAAAGACACTGCCTGTGTGAAGTGAAGACTATTAATTTATTTGTTTTAACTTACATTTTCGGGTTTATTCTGTTTTGGTCTTAATTCTGATATTACTCCCTTTGTAGCTCTGTTTCTGAAGGGCTTGAAGAGGTTATTGTTATTAGCGAGTTTTGAGAAGATTTGTAGCTCAGGTTGAGGTTCTGGATGTAGGTTTACTTGCTGAGCTGGAAAGTTTGTTTTCAGACGTTTCGCCACCATACTAAGTAACATCTTCAGTGAGCCTTTGAATGAAGCTTCAGCCAGAGGCTCACTGAAGATGTTACCTAGTATGGTGGCGAAACATCTGAAAATGAACCTTCCAGCTCTGTGAGCAAACCTACATCCAGGTTATTATTATCTTTGTGGTCTATTAAGCTAAAACTGTTAATTGATCTGCACAGGTCTTAACTTCCCATGGACAATACCACAAGTTTATCAATCATTATGTGTGGAATGTCTTACATATTCTATGTGGTTTTTCTAATGCTTTACCAAACAGTCATCTTCAGTTTTGGAAATGTGAGTCAGGCCGCTTCCTGACGCTGTGTTCTCAATTTCCCAAGTTTCCTATTTGGGAATTTTAGTCTCCCATAGGCAGGTGTGGGCAGAAGTCATGGTCACTGCCTCCTGATTCAGACATGAGGTAGGAGCTGCAGCTACAGCTGGCGGGTTAGAAGACCCAGCTCTGGTCATTAGGACATTGGCCCAGTTCTGTCATAGTTGTTAAGCCCTCTCACCCTCAACTGTCATTACCCTCACCCTTTGGCCCAACCGCATACAGCATCCGCCTCAATTGTGGAAATGCCAAACGAACATATGCAACCATCTGTCTGTCAACGTTGTGTGCACACCTCATGGTAGAGGGCACATGAATTGAGCAGACTAGGAAAAACGTTTGTATATGATTGCATTTCCAATCCAGACACTGCAACCCAGCCCTGCCACCTCCCCTACATCGAATAAAAAGGGGGACACAGCTGCTCCCATGCCACTGACTGGCATTGCTAGAGACAGAACGTCTCGTGTGCTGGATCAGACAGTCCCACTTTAAAGATTTGCTGGCCAATCAGAGGTTTGCAGCTGTGCAGCGTGTCAGGACAGAGGTGTACATTGTTAGATCGATTTTGAGCAGAGATTGCAAGGAGTGCCAGGTGCCAGGCTCACTGGCTGACATGACGGGGATGAGGGTGGTGAGGGCCTGGGGTTTGAGTGCTCATGGAGTGAAGAAACTGGAGGATGTAAAACCTTAAGGGGCCCTCCATTGGACTTGTGGCTTTTTAATGAAGGACCTCTTCCATCCACCACCAGCAAGTGCAGGGCAATCTGCCAGGGCATGGTGCTTTGTATGAGCATCCTTCAGCATTACTTCAATGTAGACTGACTCTCCCAGTGCAAGACAGGGAGAGAGGGCTGTGCTGGAAAGGCACAGCAGGTCAGGCAGCATCCGAGGAGCAGGAAAATCAATGTTTCGAGCAAAAGCCCTTAATCAGGAATGAGGTAGAGAGCCTCGGGGATGGAGAGATAAATGGGAGGGGGATGGGGCTGGGGGAAGGTATCTGGGGTTGGAACTGGGGTAAGGTGGGGGGAGGGGAGATGAGGAAACTGGTGAAGTCCATATTGATGCCCTGGGGTTGGAGGGTCCCGAGGCGGAAGGTGAGGCGTTCTTCCTCCAGGCGTCCAGTGGTAAGGGAGTGGCGGTGGAGGAGGCCCAGGACCTGCAGAGCAGGAGGGGGAGTTGAAATGTTCAGCTACAGAGCGGTGGGGTTGATTGGTGCGGGTGTCCTGGAGATGTTCTCTGAAACACTCTGCAAGTAGGCGTCCAGTCTCCCCAATGTAGAGGAGACCACATCGGTAGCAGCAGATGCAGTAAATGAAGGGTGTGGAAGTGCAGGCGATACTTAGAAGGTTCCTTTGGGGCCTTGGAAATGTTGATTTTCCTGCTCCTCGGATGCTGCCAGACCTGTTGTACTCTAATCTTGACTGTAATCTCCAGCATCTGCAGTACCCACTTTCGCCTGAGAGAGGGTTGTGTAGATCTTACGTAAGACCTATACTTGTGTAAGACAAGGTCTTACGATCTTGTACTCCACAGCCACCTGATGGAGGAGCAGGGCTCCGAAAACTAGTGCTTCCAAATAAACCTGTTGGACTATAACCTGGACTTGTGTGATTTTTAACTTTGGAGAAGAACAGGAGAGTCATCTCTAGTGTTTTGGTCAATATTTATCCTTCAGTCGCCACCATTATCAGATTATTGTTACATTTCTGTTCGTAGAATCTTGCTGTATGCAAATTGGTTGCTATGTTTCCCACATTACGATAGTGACTACATTTGAAAAGGTGCTTCATCAGTTTCATCATCCTCAAATAGTTAAAGTGTATAAATGCAAATCTTCCATTTCTTTTTCCAAGTAACTTTAGTGTTCAGCTTCAGAAAATCATTAAAATACAGTCAGAAATGAGTGAAAATAAAGGCAGTGCTCAGTGAGACCCTTTTGATGAATGTGGGGCTTGAGAAATTAATATCGACAGGTTCCACTTCAGATCAGCTCAGAGTCATGAAGATTACTGTTGCTGAAACGTAGACTGAGGTACATTAGGACCACATGGAAATTCCAAGACAGCTGACTCGGCAGAATTGCCCAATGTCTGGAACCCACAAACTTGCATTAAAGGTCAGGGACTTTGGTGCATTTGAAGTTACTAACTTGTTAAGGTAGCCAGGATTCAGAGTGGGCTCCAGTACTCTAACCTTCCTTATCCTTCCTAAAATCTGACCAACGTCCAAGCAGATAGGGGGACCAGATGACCTTCAAACCCCCATCATCTAGACCTAATAAATGTCCAGTCCCCAATCCAAACCACACAGATATAACCTCACCCCCCCCCCAACTCACCCTGACCTCTCATAGACCTGATTTCCCCGCAGCTCATAGAGACTCCTAATAGCATCTTGACCCCTCCCTGGATCTGATATCACCATTGATTCCCCCAAAGGCCAGACCTCCCCCACCTACCCATCCCATAATTCTCACCTGCTTGACTAGTAAGCTTTGAACTGTGGACTAGGACAGTTACTTCAGTGAGAGAAGGTTTGGTGTCAGTGTTGCTACCTGTGTGGTTTGCTTTGCTTTGGACAGCAAGCCTCCCAACCCAAAGGTTGCATTGGAAAACCCCCTTAAAGTAAGTGACAGCTTCTTGTCTGATCTTGAGGATTTGGGTCAGAAAGTCTGAGATTTTTGCAGGGATTAATTGATAAGTACCTGATGGATCCTTGATGCTGACAATGAGTGGTTTGCTGAGTAGATCGCAGGCCAGTTGCTATTTCTCAGTAATTGTCCAACAGATCATTCAGTTTAAAACATCAATTAGAAACTGACAGAAGGGCAGGATTTCCAATTACACAACTCATTAGCCAAAAAATAATTAAGTTGAATGTTTGGAACCGTGAGTGATAAGAGTGCCTGAAATTGAGATCTAGAATACTCACACAGAAATACAAAGGACCCAAAAGTGAGTAAAACTGATTGATCTGAAACTGAGAGTACAATCGGCTGCTTGGAACAAACTTAAACATGTTCCTTTAACTGGAAATCAGCAACAATTTAGTTCTAAAATCAGGTTAGAAAGGCACACAAGGAGCTACAGTTAACATTAGAGGCAGAAGTAGGAGTGTATTAGAAAGGGTCAGAATAAAATTAAATGCAATAAGGCCCAAAATGATCAAAACAGAATGTGGTAAAGAAGCTGCAGGTGAAGACAAAATCTTGCTCATTAGAACTCAGAAAAAATAGAACTACTATTTTGTAGTGTCTATTTTACAGATACTAACGGGTGAGAAAAATAAACAATTACACATTTGGAAGGAAATTGCACAGCCAGTCAGGCAGCATCCGAGGAGCAGAGGAGGATTCCTGATGAAGGGCTCATGCCTGAAACATCGACTCTCCTGCTCCTCGAATGCTGCCTGACCGGCTGTGCTTTTCCAGCACCACTCTAATCTTGACTCTGACCTTCAGCATCTGCAGTACCCACTGTCTTCTAAAATTATTGAGCTTGATATTGAAGGCTATAGAGTTCCCAAGCATTAAATGAGATGCTGTTCTTCCAACTTCCTCTGAGCTTCACTGGAGCACTGCAGCAAGCCTGAGACAGAGATGTTGGCGTGAGAACACAGTGGTGTGTTGAAATGTAGGAACCGAAAGCTTGGTCACCTTTGTGGACAGAGCGTAGGTGTTGTACAAAATGGTCGCCCAGTCTATGCTTCATCTCCCCAGTGTAGAGGACACCATTTTGTATACAGCAAATATAGTGGACTGGACTGGATTGAATGAAGTGCAGATAAATCACTGCTTCACCTGGAAGGGATCTTGGGTAGTGAGGAGAGGGGAGGTAAATGGGTAGCTGTTAAACCTTCTGTGATCACATGGGAAAGTGCGGCTGTGTGTGTGGTGGGGGGGGAGAGGAGGGATAATGTAAGTAAAGAAGGAGTGACCAAGGTGTCCCAGGGGAATGGTCCCTGTGAAAAGCTGAGGTGGCAGAAATGGCTGCTAATAATCTTTTAGATGTGACTGTTGGTGGATAAAAGCCGAGGGTCTCTACTGATGGTGTGGGAGGGAAGAGGAATGAGGCCTTTTGAAGAAGTAACAAAGAGGACTGATGAGGGCAGAGCAGTGGATGTGATCTATGTGGACTTCAGTAAGGCATTTGAAAATGTTCTCATTGGGGCCTGGTTAGCAATGTTAGATCTCATAGTATACAGGGATGTGGATACAGAACTGGTTGAAAGGTAGAAGACACAGGGTAGTGGTGGAGGATTGCTTTTCAGAGTGGAGGCCTGTGACCAGTGTGTGCCATAAGGATTGGTGCTAGGTCCACTGCTTTTTGTCATTTGTATAAATGATTTGGATGTGGACATACAAGGTATTGTTAGTAAGTTTGCAGATGACACCAAACTTGGAGGTGAAGTGGACAGCGAAGGAGGCTACCATGATCCCATGAGTTTGGACCATGTCGATTTTCACCAGCTTCCTTAATTCACCTCCTCCCAGGCCCTTTCATGTCCCTTTTATCTTTCAGGCATCTTGAGGGGGGGGGGGCTCATTCCTGATGAAGAGCCTGTATTTGAACAGTGGGACCTTGATGTTCAGGTGTACGGTTCTCTGAAAGTGGAGTCACAGGTAGACAGGGCAGTGAAGGAGGC
>NC_057745.1:32041140-32045188 GCF_004010195.1 Chiloscyllium plagiosum
CCCGAGAACTCTGTGGGAAGCTCCGGAAGTGATTGCTGGGCCGTTGCTGAGATATTTTGTATCATCGACAGTCACAGGTGAGGGGCTGGATGATTGGGGTTTTGCTAATGTGTTGCTACTGTTTAAGAAAGGTGGTAAGGAAAAGCCAGGGGGACCTATAGACTGTTGGGCCTGATATATAGGTGGTGGGTAAGTTGTTGGAGAGAATCCTGAGGGAGAGGATTGACATGTATTTGGTAAGCCAAAGACTGATTAGGGATAGTCAACATGATTTTGTGGATGTGAAATCATGTCTCATAAACTTGATTGGGTTTTTGGTAAGTTTGCAGATGATATTAAAGTTGGACGTGTAGTGGACAGTGAAGTAGGTTACCATGATCCCATGTGATTGGACCACGTTGATTTCATCAGTTTCCTTATTTTCTCTCCTTCCAGCCCCATCCACGTTCCACTTATCTCTAAGGCCTATTGGGGCCACCCCCTCGTTCCTGCTGAAGGGCTTGTATTTGAAACATTGTCTCTCTTGTTCCTCAGATGCTGCCTGCCAAAAGTAGAAGACACAGGGTAGTGGTGGAGGATTGCTTTTCAGAGTGGAAGCCAGTGACCAGTAGTGTGCCATAAGGATCGGTGCTGGGTCTACTGCTTTTCATCATTTGTACAAATGATTTGGATGTGAACATGGGAGGTATCATTAGTAAGTTTGCAGATGACCCCAAACTTGGAGGTGTATTGGACAGCAAAGGAGGTTACCATGATCCAATGTGATTGGACCATGTCGATTTCACCAGTTTCCTTATTTCCCCTCCTCCCAGCTCCATCCATGTCCCATTTATCTCTGAGGCATCTTGGGGGCACCCCCTCATTCCTGATGAAGAGCATGTGCTTGAAACGATGTCTCTTGTTCCTCAGGTGCTGCCTGACCTGCTGTGCTTTTAAAGCACCACACTTTCCAACTCTGATCTCCAGTATCTGCAGTCCTCACTTTCTCCCAACTGAGCACTTGCGTCGAGAACTTGCAAAGGGAGTTCAATGTAGATCAGTATGAGATGTTACAGTTTGGAAAGTCACATCAAGGTAGGAGTTTCATGATGAATGGTAGGGCCTTAAGGAGTGTAGTGGAACAGAGGGACTTCAAAGTTCAGTTGTATGATTCTCTGAAAGTGGAGTCACAGGTAGACAGAGCAGTGAAGAAGGCTATGGGCACACTAGCCTTCATCCGTCAGGGCACTGAGTACAGAAGTTGGGAAGTTATGTTGTTGAGGCTGTACGTGGAGTATTGTATTCAGTTTTGGTCACCGTGTTACAGGAAGAATGCTATTAAACAGGATAGGGTGCAAAAGAAATATACAAGGATACTGCCAGGACTCAGGGTCTTGGGGGATGGCGGGGTTCTTATGGAAGTGTATAAGATCATGAGAGGCAGGGTTGGGGTGAATGTACTCAGTTGTTTTCCCAGGGTTGGGGAATCAGGGACTAGAGGGCACCAATTCTGACATTCCTCCCGGCCCTACATTGTCGCATTTATCTCTCACCCCTTGGAAATCCCCTCCCATATTCCTGATGTTAAGCTTCTGCTTGAAATGTTGACTGTCCTACTCCTGGGATGCTGCCTGACTGGCTTTGCTTTTCCACCACCACACACTTTGACTCTGATCTGCAGTCCCCACTTTGTCACTGGTCCACTGTAGTCAGTTTATCTCTCACCCCTTGGAAATCCCCTCCCATATTCCTGATGTTAAACTTCTGCTTGAAATGTTGACTGTCCTACTCCTGGGCTGCTGCCTGACTGGCTTTGCTTTTCCACCACCACACACTTTGACTCTGATCTGCAGTCCCCACTTTGTCACTGGTCCACTGTAGTCAGTTTCCAACAACACCCCCTTGACAAAAGGCAAGCTTATAAAAACATTGTCTCTCTTGGAGTTGCAAGAGAGACAGAGTACCCTCCCGGCAGATTTTATCTGTGACTGGGGTGGAGAGATGGGTGGAAATTGCTTCCATTTCAAGGCCCCCAGCAGCAACTGCTGCAAGATAAAACTACTCATTCTGGTTCTGAGAGCTTGAAGACACCAATTCAGGCTGCTTCTATTGTTTCAATTTCTTCAAAGCCCAAGGCCTCAGGCTGTTTTTTATCACTGGTTTTCAAGAGACCGCTCTCCACCTTTTGGCTTAAAGCCTCTCTTCAAAAAACTGGGACAAAATATAATTCTTAAAACCAGAGCAGTGTCACATGCTGAAGTCTCTGGAAGGAACTTGCACTCAGGACTGCAAAATACTGCACAGGCTGGAAATCTGAAGCAAACCACAGAATGCTGGGAAAACTCTTCGGCCCAACAAGTCCACACCGACCCGCCGAAGCGCAACCCACCCAGACCCATTCCCTTACACCTAACACTACGGGCAATTTAGCATGGCCAGTTCCCCTAACCTGCACATTTTTGGATTGTGGGAGGAAACCGGAGCACCCGAAGGAAACCCATGCAGACACGGGGAGAATGTGCAAACTCCACGCAGTCAGTCGCCTGAGGCGGGAATTGAACCCAGGTCTCTGGCGCTGCGAGGCAGCAGTGCTAACCACTGTGCCACCGTGCCGCCCACTCTGGCACACCACTGGTCACAGGCCTCCACTCTGAAAAGCAATCCTCCACCACTACCCTGTTTCTTCTACCTTTGAGCCAGTTCTGTATCCACATCCCTGTATTCCATGAGATCTAACCTTACTAACCAGTCACCCATGAGGAACCTTGTTGAACGCCTTACTGAGGTTCATATATGTTCCCTTGAATGATGAACCTAACCTACACATCCTAGAACACTATGGGTAAATTCCCATTGCCAGCCCACTGAACCTGCACATCTTTGAACAATGGGAGGAGACCGGAAAACCCAGAGTAATCCCACACAGACACTGGGAGAATGTGCAAAGTCCACACAAAGAGTCACCCGAGACTGGAATCGAACCCATGTCCCTGGTGCTGTGAGGCAGCAGTGCTAACCACTGAGCCAGCGTGACACCCCATCTGAAATTTCAGTTCGCTTAAAACCCCACACCTGCATCTACCTATCGCCATCCTAGCTAACTTGCTCCCACCCCTAACCTCCTGTTTATCTCTCAGCCCCCTTTCCCAATCTCCTTTGCTATGAAGAAAAAAGTCCGAGCTTGTGCAACCTCTCCTTCCAACTCAGACCCTGAGTCCTGGCAACATCCTTGTACATTCCTTCTGCACTCTATCCTGTTTAACAGCATCTTTCCTATAGCAAGGTGACCAAAACTGAACACAATACTCCAAGTGCAGCCACAACAACATTCTATACACCTGCAACATAACTTCCCAACATCTGTACTCAGTGCCCTGACTGATGAAGGCCAGTGTGTCAAAAGCCTCCTTCACTGCCCTGTCTACCTGTGACTCCACTTTCAGAGAACGGTGCACCTGAACATCAAGGTCCCACTGTTCAAATACAAGCTCTTCATCAGGAATGAGCCCCCCCCCACCAAGATGCCTGAAAGATAAAAGGGACATGAATGGGGCTGGGAGGAGGTGAATTAAGGAAGCTGGTGAAAATCGACATGGTCCAAACTCATGGGATCACGGTAGCCTCCTTCGCTGTCCACTTCACCTCCAAGTTTGGTGTCATCTGCAAACTTACTAACAATACCTTGTATGTCCACATCCAAATCATTTCTCCAAATGACAAAAAGCAGTGGACCTAACACCAATCCTTATGGCACACACTGGTCACAGGCCTCCACTCTGAAAAGCAATCCTCCACCACTACCCTGTGTCTTCTACCTTCCAACCAGTTCTGTATCCAAATCCCTGTATACTATGAGATCTAACATTGCTAACCAGGCCCCAATGAGGACATTTTCAAATGCCTTACTGAAGTCCACATAGATCACATCCACTGCTCTGCCCTCATCAGTCCTCTTTGTTACTTCTTCAAAAGGCCCCACAAGGAACATGAGACATGGTTCCACATGCACAAAGCTATGCTGACTATCCCTAATCAGTCTTTGGCTTACCAAATTCATGTAAATCCTCTC
>NC_057745.1:32045688-32074345 GCF_004010195.1 Chiloscyllium plagiosum
ACACTGATTACAACGCTAAATTGAAGACATGGGTGGCAACTTTAATTCCATACAGTAGTCACAATCCGGAAAATAAATGCTTTTTATTACACTTTTTTGAAGAATTAGCTTCCAGATGACTTTTTTAATTCCCTTGGAGGACATGGGTGTCACTGACTGGCCAGTATTTTTATTGCCCCTTAAGAAGGTGGTGATAAGCTGACTTCTTGAACCACTACACTTTATGTGCCATAGGTTGACCCACAATACAATTATGGGCAGATACGGGATTTTAACCCAATGAAATTGAAGGATGGAGGCGATATATTTCCAAGTCTTAATGGTCTTCTGTACCGAGCTCCCAGTCTAGCACAGTGGCCTCCCGTAGCGACCTCCCAGCCTAGCACAGTGGCCTCCTGTACCAACCTCCCGGCCTAGCACAGTGGCCTCCTGTAGCGACCTCCCGGCCTAGCACAGTGGCCTCCGTACTGACCTCCCAGCCTAGCACAGTGCCCTCCCGTAGCAACCTCTCAGCCTAGCACAGTGGCACCTCCCGGCCTAGCACAGTGGCCACCTGTACCAACCACCCGGCCTAGCACAGTGGCCTCCTGTACCGACCGCCCGGCCTAGCAGAGTGGCCTCCTGTAGCGACTTCCCGGCCTAGCACAGTGGCCTGGTGGTCGCTACGGGAGGCCACTGCGCTAGATGTGGGGGTCGGTACAGGAGGCCACTGTGCTAGACTAGGTGGTCACTACAGAAGGCCACTGCACTAGATCTGGAGGTTAGTACAGGAGGCCACTGTGCTAGGCTGGGAGGTCGCTACAGGAGGCCACCGTGCTAGATCTGGAGGTCTCTATAGGAGGCCACTGTGCTAGATCTGGAGGTCGCTGCGGGAGGTCACTGTGCTCGATCTGGAGGTCGGTACAGGAGGTCACTGTGCTAGGCTGGGTGGTCACTACGGAAGGCCACTGCGGTAGGCTGGGAGGTCGCTACAGGAGGCCACTGTGCTAGATCTGGAGGTCGGTACAGGAGGTCACTGTGCTACGCTGGGTGGTCACTATTGAAGGCCACTGCACTAAGCTGGGAGGTCGCCAGTCATCATTGGAGGCTGGGCGATAAAAAAAAAAACACTATGTGGGAAGAAAAAGGAGAAGAAAAGAACAGGAAGAACAGGCCTAATGGACAAGTTCTGTCTGGAGCACCCTACTCCAGCACCATGATCGAGAGCAGATTGATGGGGCAGTAATTGGCTGGGTTAGATTTGTCCTTTTTTTTGTTTGTAGGAAATATCTGGGCAATTTTCTAAATTATTGGGTATGTGCCAGTGTTGTGGCTGTACTGGAAGAGCTTGGCTAGGAGTGTAGCAATTTCTGGCGCAAAATTCTTCAGTTCTACTGCTGGAGTATTATCCGGGCCCATAGCCTTTGCAATATGCACTACCTCTGGCAAGGATTGAATCAGATTAGCTCAAAGACTGGCATCTGTGATGCTGGAGGAGGTGGAGATGGAATACCCACTCAGCACTTCTGGCTGAAGCTTGTTATGAATGCTTCAGCCTTATCCTTTGCACTCATGTGTTGGGCTCTTCCATCATTGAGGATGGAGATATTTGTTGAACATCCTTCTCCAATGATTAGTTTAATTGTCCACCACCATTCACGACTGGTTGTGGCAGGACTGCAGAGCTTAGATCTGATTCGTTGGTTGTGGGACTGGTAACTATATCACTTGCTGCTACTGCTGTTTGGCACGCGGGTAGTCTGTTCAGGTCTGCCTTCTGATGTGCTCACTCCAGATAAATTCATGGTCCACAAATATCCATCTACTGTAGCTCAGACACACAACCTGGTTCATTGTAAATTATTCTTATACTGCACATTAACCTTCAAAGTGCACTAAAACACTGGACAAAAATGTTTCACATTAACTGCAACACTGTCACATGAAACACATCAAATATTGGAGGCAAGAAACAACAATCTTCCACCGGACGGTACTGGTCAACAATTATACCAGACAAACATCTCAAAGATTGTCCAGCTATTTAGATTAGGTTAGATTCCCTACAGTATGGAAACACGCCCGTCGGCCCAACAAGTCCACATCGACCCTCCGAAGAGTAACCCACCCAGACCCATTCCCCTATCCTATATTTAAACCCTGACTAATGCACGTATCTCTAAGGGCAATTTAGCATGGCCAATTCACCTGACCTGCACATCTTCGGTGCTTTTTTTGTTCGTTGATGCTTATGGGAGCTTGCTATGCACAATTTGGCTGCCTCATTTCCTGCATTACAACAATGATTGAATCCATTCTCTGTGAGGTGATTTAGGATTTCCTGAGGTTCTATACAAACGCAAGATGTTTATTTCTTTCCATGCAATATTGGCCAATCCTCACTAGGTACTTTGGGTCTTCAATTAGACTATTTCTACCAAAACACATAAAGAGAACCACAGCACTCACAGAGAGTTATATCATCAACTAAATCTCACAATCATCCATTGGAAGCTCCTCAACACCACAAGAAAATACATTATGGTTTACTAAATTACTTAGCTTTGAAAAGCACATAATTGCCTTTTAAATTATGTGGAGTACCAAGCAGCTGAAGCAGAATTAATTACACAGTAAGAAGTGCATAATAATGGATGAGCAACAGATCGCGGTTCCCACCATCATTCTTCATCTCTTCAAGTATTCAGATAAGTCAGTGTTTCTAGAGTTGGATGAAATATAATAATGATTAGCACTGTCTAATATTTTCAGTGATGTTGAATAATTTCACTCCAACTTGATCTTTTTTCTAAAATATTAGTTGATGAAAACCAGTCAAAGTTGAAATGCGAACAGGGTAATGTGAATAATTTTGGATTGTTCCAGCAAAGAACATGGGCATGATGGCACGGTGGCTCAGTGGTTAGCACTGCTACCTCACAGCACCAGGGACTCAGGTTCAATCCCAGCCTCGGGTATCTGTCTGTGTGGAGTTTGCACGTTATCCCTGTGCCAGTGTGGGCTTCCTCCCACAGCTGAATTGATCATGCTAAATTGCCCATAGTGTTCAGGAATGTGTAGGTTTGGTGCATTAGATTCTCTACAGTGTGGAAACAAGCCATTTGGCCCAACAGGTCCACACCAACCCTCTGAAGAGTAACCCACACCCCCTACATTTAGGATAGGGGAATGGGTTTTAGTGGGTTACGTTTCAGAGGGTCAGTGTGGACTTGTCGGGCTGAATGGCCTGTTTCCACACTGTAGGGATTCTGTGATGACGGACTGAGGAACTTATTCTGTGCCGCAACCTCTGTAGACCCAAATAATCAAAGTCATGTTTTGCTATTAAAGCAAATGGGACTAAGTTGTCAGCAAATTATATAGTTTTTACTGGAATTTAAAGTTATTTGCCATTTATAATTCTGTCTTCCAAGACCACAAACCTTCAGAGAAAGAGATACGTCATGCTGCAGATTTGACCGCTGAGTACACTGATTACTTCTCTAAAAAGAATGTAACAGCAAGGGGTTTGGATGAAGCTGGATTGGCCAGCAACCTTCAGACAGATTTTCCCCATTATCTATGATTACCAGCAGCAACAGGTACAATTGGTTCAGTGCACCACTTGCCAATTGCCCCTGACCTGCAGTAAACACATCTACTCGCTCCATCACAGAAATTTCTCATGTTCACAACACCATGGTTAAATAAAACAAGGATTGAGCAGACTCTTTAAATTTCTCTCAAGGGCAAATGTCACTTGTCATCTGGCTTGTCAATTTAGTTCCTTTTCTTTATAGCATTCTTCATGCTTTATAAGACAGAAGGCTTTAGGATCTAAATTGTCACTGCTGAGGTCCTGCTGATATTCAGAGCAGGATAGCAGTAACATGTTCCTCTGGTGTGTCCCCATATGACAATGGATCAGGCTGATAGCCTGACTGTATGTTGGGCAGGTAGACCGCTGGCAGGAAAGATAAAGGTTTTGATTAGTTTGGGGCAGGGGTGGATGGTGGAGATGATACTTGTGTCACTGAGGAACTGTCAGTAAGGAGGCCAAAAACTGGTTGGAGGCAACTGGGGAAAAGAAAGCCAACTAGTGCATCATCAAGTCTCACATCCATTTTACTTCTGGGTTTCCAAACCCCTGGAATATCTGACTGGCAGCTTTTGAATTTAAATCAGGCTCCAAATTGCATTGACGACACCAGATTCCCAACCCTTGTAGCAGTGGTAGTGTTCAATCTTTGAGCATGGAGATCTGGGTTCTAGCCCCACTTGCTCTGGAGGTGTGAAATAATATCCCTGAATGAGTTGATTAAAAATGTTTTCCCGAAGGGTGGACTTACAGCTGTCATGGGGCTGCTGCCATCATGGTTGTGAGCAGGTACACTGCAGGTTGGGACATGGTCTTCATTCTAAATTGTCAAACCTGGCCGAGACCTTTAACACCACTAACCCTCCCACCCCACCTCACTGTCTGTGCAATTATCTTCCAGATTCAGAGAAGCATTAGGCTGCAGCAAAAAGTAACTGCTTCACAAAAATGTATTTTTTAAACAGTTGAAATAAAAAGAAATTGGGGGTTGCAAGGAGAGGGAAGGGGGCAACTGTCTGTCCGGAGTTTGTATGTTCTCCCCACCTCTGCATGGGTTTCCTCTGGATGAGCCGACAGTGTGACACTGAAAAAGCACACCATCCGAGGAGCAGGGGAATGGACTTTTCAGACATAAGCCCTTCATCAGGAACGAGGGAATCAGGAATCATCCCTCCAGATGATCTGGTTTTGCAGGTTAGGTGCATTGGCCATTCTAAACATTCTCTGGTAATGTCCAGGGATGGATTAGCCATGGGAAATGCAGGGTTATGGGGATACAGGACTGCTTTTGGATGGGATGCTCTTTGTAGTATTAGTGCTGACTTGATTGGCTGAATGGACTCTTTCCACACCGTAGGGATTCTACGATCCTATGCATGAGCAGGAAACGTCATCCAGGCAGCTTTTGCCTGGGTGTCCAGCAGCAAACTGGGATCTAATTCCTCAGGCAACAGATACCCCTTTTGCCTCACCCAACCACCATTGCCTTGGGAACCTGGAACCTATTGGGAAGATGACAGCTAGCCTGCTTTAAACAAGGGTTTTGGATGAGTCCCAATGCCTGCCCCCATGTGGGGTAGGTGCACTTTCAAACCTGCCTCAGGCTGGTTCTGGGTATGGGAAACCAGAAGCCTGGCCAGAGCTGGTACTTGCAGGTTCATTCACCGCAGTTCACAAGGTCAGCAGCATCGACATTTAGTCTTAAGTGTCTGGTGTGAGGCTTCAACATAACAACCTTCTGGTTGGCAAACAGGGAAATCTATCACTGACTCACAACCAAGACATTTTCTGTAAAACTGTCAAAGGAACCAAGGTTTAAGAGGGAAGATACATTAATCTGTAGTCTGTGCAGCTCAAGCAAAGTATGCCTATTTTCTACCAGATGCTTTAAAAATGAAATAAATTCCAAGTGAAATTCACCGAAGCCATGCTCCTGGTAGTTATTGTACCTTAGAGGACATGTGGTTGGATTTACAACACTAAACCTATGTTTTATTTGTGTGCAGCTCACACTTGGTATAAATATAAAGGCAACACATTCTTTTTCTATTCTTACCAACTATGGGTGTACCTGGCAAGCTAACAGTGAAAATGGTAGGTGATTTGTTTATGGATATGTTGAAAGCCCCTTGCCTGTGTGAACAATTCAGATCTGAAAAGGGAACAGGCAGATAAAACATTAACCAGAGCCAGGCAAAGCTTAAACAACTGTCTGTTCAATTCTGCAAGTTATAAACAGACCAGACAGAACCTATTTTAAATTGTCTTCAAATCCGGTGACTTGACACTTCCCTGAAGTAAACAGCCCAGTAATAGCCATGGTATTGGACTGAATCAGGTGGCTTAATGTCAACGTGTATAGCTGAGTTTTAACATTCATGCATTCTGCTTGCATTTGTGAGACCAAATAAGAATAGAGAGCAAATGTTTGTGTTTTGTTTCAGGAGAACCAGACATCATCCCCCATTGCTGAGTGGTTAGCACAGGGATTTCCTGGCAGACGTCTGAGCCCTGGGATTAGGAAGCACAAGTTTGGAGAAATGGCAGTGCTGCAACTGGATGCACTGACTTTTCAGGTCAGCCATGCACAAATCAGAGTCTTTTCATTTTGGAGCCCAACTGGCATCCAATTTGTAGACCTAAATAATAGCACGCTTCATCTTCATAAATAGCCAAAGAAATGTTAAATTTGAAACAAATCTTTAAGAGAAAAGGCACCTTCTAAGCATACAAGGGACAGAAAGAGTAGAGTGCTTTCATTTCAGAAATAGATTAGTTTGTAAAGAGTGAATAAAGAAAAAGAAAAAGCTTATACTGTACATAGCACCTTTGACAGGAGACCCCAAAGCAGTTTACAATCTATGAAGCAGTCTTGATTTCTTTACAAATGTTGTAAAGTAGAAAATGTGGCAGCCAATTTGTCTCAAGGCCGCACAAACAATAAATGTGGTCATGATCAGATAACCTATTATTAGAGACGATGACTAAAGGATAAATATTAATCAGGATACCAGGGATAATTCTCATGCTCCCCTTAAAAAGGGATTATAAAGATATTTTAAGTCAAATCGAGAGGGAAGATGGGACATTGATATCACATTCTGAAAGACAGTATTGCCAACACTACAGCAGACCCTCGGCAGTAATGCAGTGGAATGTCTGCCGAGATTTTATGGTCACTTTTTTTTAGATAAATCAATAAAGTTTTACTAAAATACTCCTGCAGTTTAACTAACCAATAGTTAATTTAATTTAACTCAAAGACTTCAAAGTAAATATTTTATAGAAATTACCATCCAGTTCATACCATATCAGAAAAACAGAGGAAACCATTTCCCCTGCAGCTGTTTGTCCACTAACAGAAATTCACTCACCAGAAGTCCATTGGATCCATGAATGGTCACACAGCGAGAGAAAGATTCATGAATGGAGACACCTTTCACGTAGGTCGGAGGGTGATAGCCACCTTTTTCATCGAGGTCTCCAGTCATGTGAAAATGAATGGGATAATGGCCCATAGACTGCTGGCCCATATGTTTGAGCTCAACCCCTGCAATGTGAGCTGCTTTGAAACCCACACCCATCTGCAGAATACAAGGGAAAATTTTAATATAAATTTGATGTAACTGATATAGCAATGCTAGATACTTCGACAACACTATGGGGAGGTAAATACACGGAAGTCTGAAATTCCTCTCTGCCAGTTTAGTCAAAATTTAAACTCATTTATATTGAGTTAAATCTGAATTGCGGAAGATTATACATATAATGCATGTGGCATTAGGCAAATTCAGGTTCCACATTAACAAAGATTAATTTTGGTAACATGAATGTTTGACAATTAATTTTAGTTTAGATTTCCAATCAATGTCAGGAATCTAATATTTTGAACACAAACTGCGTGCAAACCTACCTTAATGTGCCCTCCAACTGTGTCAAATTCGAAAAACCTGCAAGCATTATCACCGTAGCAATGATCCTCCATTTCTCCCATAATTACTATATTTCTGGACAATAATCCAACTTCAGCTCTCATGTCGACACCATCTATTTCCTTTCCTGTGTGCAAGTACTTCGCTTTTCCTAAAAGATTAAAAGGATACGATCAGTATCAGTAGCAACACAGACGAACATTCCTTTGTTCAACAATGAACACCACAGATAATTTGTCATCGTCGGCACACTCATCTTTGGCTCGATATCTGGATGTATTGCATACAGGCCCTTGGGTAAGGTTTTCCATAGATAAGGGAAGTGGTGGATAGTGGCATTGTCACTGGACTAGCAATCTAATATCCCAGGCAAATGTTCTGGGCCATGAGTTCAAATCCTACCTTGAGTTGGAATTCAACAAAATTTGGTTCCAATAACATTCTAGAATAAGAATTTAGCCTGATAACAACTACATAACCACTGCTGATTGTTGTTAAAACCCTATCTGAGTGGCATGGTGGCTCAGTGGTTAGCACTGCTACCTCACAGCGCCAGAGACTCAGGTTCAATTCCAACCTTGGGTGACTGTTTGTGTGGAGTTTGCACATTCTCCCCGTGTCTGCGTGGGTTTCCTCCGGGTGCTCCGGTTTCTTCCCACAGTCCAAAGATGTGCAGATTAGATGAATTGGCCATGCTAAATTGCCCACAGTGTTCAGGGATGTGTAGGTTAGGTGCATTAGTCAGGGGTAAATGTAGCGGAATAGGTTTGGGTGGATTACACTTCAGAGGGTCAGTGTGGATTTGTTGGGCTGAGTGGCCTATTTCTACACACTGTAGGGATTCTATGATTAATTCCCATTGGGGAAGAAAATCTCCCACTTTCCTACTCTGGCCTATGCTATCCCTCTGTTATGAGGAACAGGTGATAAAGACTGGCCTAGCTAGTGATGCCCACATCTCATGAAAGCATAGAGTAAGAATTCCTTGGATTAAGAAATGGGAAACACAGGAAGTCACTAATAACTACATGGTGACAAACTCTATGACAGACTTTGCGCTTCACAGAAAACCTTTGCGGAGGCTCAGGACAAACCAGGGACCTTGCCCAATAGTCTCCACCTCTGGGGTTTTAGCACAAACCCCTTTTGTATCTGTGGAGAGACACGTACAATGCTGTACGTTATGGAGGAATGAATGCTTTGCAGATTAAGCAACTTCAACAAACAAAGAAACTGCAGCTTGGCTTCACGGATTTACATTCACTAAATAAAAGTTGGGCAGATACCCTTTTCTGCAATTTGGGAGAAAGCAGCAGTTTAAAGTGTTAAGGTTGTTTTCAGCTTCACTGTCATAGACAGAATGGTGTGGCATACAGGCCTTTCTTTAATCAAACAATCATAACAAACAGATGGAAGCCATTTGACTCTCTATTCTTGTGCCAGAATAGGCCATTGGATGACAGAGTTCTATATCAATCTCCTAACTGCAGCTCTGGTGAGCTGCTTCATTCTCATATATAACAATTACTCTCACTCACGGTCTGAATAAAATTTGGAACCAAATCCCAGATCACAGATGGAAAACACTCAGAAGCATTAAAGACCAAGTTTATGGCTAAATTTAGAGATTATTTTGCACAACTGTGAAATTTCATGTGTTTAGCTATTTTTAAACTGAGCAGTGGAGCAGGAAAATGATGGATGACAATAGGTTGTTGTGGTTCTGTTCGCCGAGCTGGGAATTTGTGTTGCAGATGTTTCGTCCCCTGTCTAGGTGACATCCTCAGTGCTTGGGAGCCTCCTGTGAAGCGCTTCTGTGATCTTTCCTCTGGCATTTATAGTGATTTGTATCTGCTGCTTCCGGTTGTCAGTTCCAGCTGTCCGTTGCAGTGGCCGGTATATTGGGTCCAGGTCGATGTGCTTATTGACTGAATCTGTGGATGAGTGCCATGCCTCTAGGAATTCCCTGGCTATTCTCTGTTTGGCTTGTCCTATAATAGTAGTGTTGTCCCAAGCTAACCCATCTCTGGATTCATAGCAGAAGCCGTAATGCAAAGTTTAGAACAAACAGTCTTACCGCAAATTCAACCCAAAATCTGGTTCAGATATGTGGATGACACCTTTGTAATCATTAAAAACACAGAAATAGAGAACACACACCGGATCATCAATGTCACACTCACAGGAATCCGATTCACTAGAGAGGAAGAAAAGGAGCACCCGAGCTACAAATCTTCTCCCAAACTTTGATGACAATAGGTGTAAGAAATTCACCACATGGTGTGATTGGCTATTTCATGAAAACTAGTAGCTTCAACTTACTAGATGTGCCACAAAGTTTAAGTAATTTGATTTGGTAACTATGTCACTTGCTCATTATGGCAATCTCCAACTCTAATTATCTCAGAGACTCTAATCATCTACCCTTGATATTCAACAATATTAGCATGACTGATTTCCCCACCGTTCTGGGGCTTATCATTGGTCAGGAACTGATCTGGACCAACCACATAAATATTATGACTAGAAGAGCAGGTCAGAAGCTGAGAATACTGTGTTGCGTTACTCAGCTCCTGACTCCCTAAAGCCTGTCCACCATCTACAAGCCACAAGTCAGGAGTGTCATGGAATACTCCCCACCTGCCCGGATGAGTGAAGCTCCAAAATAACTCAAGAAGCTCAACACCAACCAGGGCAAAGAAGCCCTGTTTGAACAGCAACCCAACCAAGATCTTGAATATTCACATTTTCTGTTGCTAAGCATGGTGGCATGATTCTCTCCCATGAACTACATTAATGAGCTGGTTACATTCCTCCAACAATCTGGAAAGGAGGCAACAGTGCGTGCCATCCACAAGGTGGCAACAACTTGAGAAGATTCCTTCAACAGCAGCTTCCAAATCCATGACCTCGCAGGACAAGAACAGCAAATATGTGACAAAACAGTCACACGCAAGTTCCCTGCCAAATCACAGCCTTGGAACTATCGTAAGATTTCTTCACTGCTGCTCGGTCAAACTCCACTGACCTTGAGCACGATTGAGGGGTTGTTAATTCTGTTACAGTACTGCTGTCAGGTCCTTGGATCCAGTTGCAAGAATGGATCCTACTTTTCTGGTCCCAGAGGGTCTCCTGATGTTTTGAAAAGGCATTGCATTTCCCTTACTATCCACCTCTGCTGCTATTGAACCCAATAGCACATTGGTGAATCTCCTCTCTCTGTGACAATTTACAAGTTTTCAATTCCAGCCATATTATTCTTCCTCTCAAGAGGAATGGATGGATTTTAAAATTAAGTTTTGGTTGCACCACAGCCTCTCTTTACAATGAAACCGGTTCACCTACTGAGTGCTAAGTTAGTGACAGTGTGAAGAGACAATCAGAATCTGATACTGATACTCAATCTGCACTAGATACCAGGATAGCGAGCTGGGAGAACTGACCTCGTACACTTTCCACCTCAGACAGAAAGAGCATGGGCTGCTCTTGAATCGTGGCCTTGTACCCAAAACATGGGCATAGCAATCCTTTAGTGCCATGAGTTCAAATCTCACTCCAGCAAGCTGTGGAACTGAAATCAATAATTCTGGATTTCATAGATGTGCAAGAGTAACATTAAACCACGAAACCTTTCCAGATTGTTGGAGGAATGTAACAAGCAAAAGTGAGGACTGCAGATGCTGGAGATCAGAGCTTGGATTAGAGTGGTGCTGGAAAAGCACAGCAGGTCAGGCAGCATCCGAGGAGCAGGAAAATTGATGTTTCGGGCAAAAGCCCTTCATCAGGAACGTAACCAGCTCACTAATATAGTTCAAGGAAGAGAATCAGCCCCTCTTACACAGTCTATATGTGTATGTTAGTGTTAACTCAGGACAACTTGAGATTCACAATTAATATTGCCTTCCCGAAGGGCCCTTGAAATCAAAATGGGCTCGATGCAGGTTGCATCACGGCAAGAAAAAAAAATTCAGCCTATAGCTTATAACTCAACAATGCAAGGCTGTTTACACTTTCACAATTACTTAAATGCTAAAACATGGTCCGAGGCAGCACATTTTTAAGACAGTCAGGGATGGAAGCCTAAACGTTCCAAGTGCACAGAGCATGACGGGTGTGTAATATTTGATGCTTTCACTAATTAGTAATGGCACAGTGTTGAATAAAAAAACTGCCTAATTTTAGCTCTATGATACACAAGCAGAGGTATCTGTGCTCAATGACATCCTGTCTCCTCCATAAACTATTTTCAATGTCATCAGCTCTTATTGCCAGTGACAATGCCATCACCATTAATCAGGAAGGTTTGAGTAAAGCAATTCTATGCTCAGCAGGTCATGTGGGAATGAGTGAGAAATACAGCCTATACTTGTGACTGGTACACTGCTGAAGTTAGCAGGAAGAGCACAACAACTCCCATGCTATATAAATTAGTCCTCAAATCATTCAAAGGTAAACTAAGTCAAAACCCCAAGGTTAAGCCAGTTAACAGAGATGGGGTGCTTTTCTTTGTCAACATCCAGGCTGTACTGACATGGAAGTTACCCCTCACTCATGACAATAATTTGAGATTTTAATTCTGTTCCACACCCTATTGCCCACTTTAAGAAGCTGCCTCAGACCTACAATGATACCATTTGTCATTGCTCGTTGTCAGTTCTGAAGAAAGGTCACTGGACCCGAAATGTTAACTTTGCTTTCTCTCCACAGATGCTGCCAGATCTACTGAGTTTCTCCAGCATTTTCTATTTTTGTTTCTGATTTCCAGTATCCATGGTTCTTTCATTTTTTTTACCATTGCTTACATGAAACTCAAGTTGTTTAAGTTTCAGATCTCTTTTGCACAAGTCCAGCATGTGCTGGAACCCATGTAGACATCGAGCTCCACTGAGCTCCTCAGGTGGGGTCAGCAGAGGATGGAGGGGCTGATGGCAGGAGGTGAAGGAGCAATCCCAGGAAGGCCACACACACACACACACACACACACATAGACCAGATACACACAGACACAGACACACACACATACACACACACCCAGCAGGCCTGGTGTTTTCCCAAGGTGTATTTAAGGGGAAGATGGACAGGTTGATGAAGGAGAGGTGAATTGAGGGTCAAGGCATTGGATTGGGGAAAATGGGAGGAGCTTGAGTGCAGTGTGAACACAGACTAGGCATGGTTAGTGCGAAAGGCCTGCTCTTATGCTTGCTTATATCCAATAAAAACCTTTTATAATCCACGTCCGCACAATAATGGAAGACGCAATGAGGCTGGATAGGCTGGGACATTTTTCACTGGAGCTTAGGTGGTTGGGGGGATCTTCTGGAGATTTAGAAAGTCATGAGGGGTATAGATAAGATGAATGGCAGTTGTCCTTTCTTAGAGTGAGGGATGAAAATGTGTTGCTGGAAAAGCGCAGCAGGTCAGGCAGCATCCAAGGAACAGGAGAATCGACGTTTTGGGCATAAGCCCTTCTTCAGGAATGAATTCTTCAGCCCTGAAGAAGTGTTTATGCCCGAAACGTCGATTCTCCTGCTCCTTGGATGTTGCCTGACTTGCTGTGCTTTTCCAGCAACACATTTTCAGCTCTGATCTCCAGCATCTGCAGTCCTCACTTTCTCCTTAGAATGAGGGATTTCAAAATTAGAGGGACATATTTTTAAGGTGAGAGGAAAAAAATTTAAAAAATACATGAGGCGCAACGTTTTTACACAGAATGTGATTCGTGTGTGGAATGAACTTCCAGAGGAAGTGGGGGTTGCGGGTCCAGTTACAATGTTTAAAGGGCAGTTGAATAATTACATGAATAAGAAAGGTTTGGAGGGATATGGGCCAAACTTGGGCAAGTGGGACTAGTTTAGTTTGGGAACGTGGTCAGCATGAGCCAATTGAACCAAAGGGTCTGTTTCCGTGCTGTCGGACTCTGTGACAACAGACTTAAGAGTAGGCACCGACTATGTCTGAGTGAGACGTTGGTCAGGCTAGACACTTTCTTGGCTCCCTGAAATTTGGAATCAAAACTCCAGTGTCTTGGTGTACATACTGAAAATGCTCTCCCACCTGGGACAGGTGGAGACTCCACATCCTATCAGATGGGCACTATGTGATCAGAACCTTTCTGTGGCTGCAATGAACTTGCTGTGTTCAAACTGGCTGTCACATTTTCCACAACAGGGACTTCACAGGTACTTCAGTAGCTGTTAAACACTTTCGGCTCTTGCTAGGCTGGAAAAGGCACTACAGAAATGCAAGATACTTCCCTCCTTCCTGCCCAGCACTCACTTATTCATTGCTCACTTTCAGCAACACAGGTAACACACAGTTAATGGCACAAACTCTACGACCTAGCTGTTTGTTTTCTTATGCTGTTTTTGATGATTTGGGTCATTCTTCAAAACAAATTATTTTCAAGCTCAGTGCAGATTTACAGATTATGGTGGAAGAAAATCAGAAACATATGCAAATAGTTTGAAGATTCCAAAGATCTACTTTTCCACTGCTTTTAAAGTGAGCCATTTTTTTTGCTAGAATGGAAAAAAATAATTTCGGCAAGATATTTGCACAAAGAATTAGGGAGTGTGTTTAGCTATGGGTTCGACAGAACCATGGTTACAGTGCAGGAGGCCATTTATCCTGTCGTGGTTATGCTGGCCCTCTTCAAGAGTAGCTACCTAGTCCCACTACGCTCTATTCCTTTCCCAGGCATCTGAAAAATGTTCCTTGCCATATATTTATCTAATTCTCTTTTGAAAGCCTCGTTTGAATCGGTTGCTCCCACAGTCAATCCTGAGCACCCCTGTGAATGGCTGATGTTAGCTTAATTGTCTCTCTTCATTCATTCTCCCAAAATGGACCACTTCTCACTTTTCAGCAATATATTTCAAGCGGCTCGTACCTGTTTGTTCCTGCAGCCTATTGAAGTCTAACTGTATTTCACAACATTCAAATTTTGGCAAATCTTGATATAGTGTCCTGTACACCCAAGTCTCGGTCCGTCATATCAACTAAGAACAGCAGTAATCCTAAAACTAATCTTGGGGAACCCAACAGTACATACATTCCTCCTGTCTGAAAAGCAATTTCCTATCATTGATTCAACATTGTGTCAATGTTGTCACTTCCCCTTTCATCCCAAGGGCGTTAACTTTGCTAGTAATCGTATTATGGAGTACGTTGTCAAACAGCTTTCGGAAGTCAATGTATACCACATTATCCTCATCAAAATACTCAATCAGATTACACACCTTTTGTCTTTTACAATTTCATGTTAACTTCTAATGAATCACAGTTGCTCTCATGTTCTTCAATTTTGTAAATTCACTCTTGGGATATGGGCATTGCTGGCTTAAGCAGGTGCTGTTGAGTTGCCTTCTTGAACCACTGCACTCCATGGGCTCTCAGTAGATCCACAATGACACATGGAGGGAGTTCCAGGACTTTGAGCTATCCACAATGATGGAACAACAAGATATTTCCAAGTCAGGAAGGTGAGTGACTTGGAGGGGAACTTACAGGAAGTGGGGGTCTCATGTATCTGCTGCCCTTCACCTAGATTATTTGATTCACTTATTGTCACATGTATTTTGTTACAAAATAGAGTGAAAAGTATTGGATAGTGTTGCCACTCTCTGGAGTCATCATGAAACACAGAGAAGTAAACCAAAACATTGAATATAAAGGCAGAAAAACAGTGCTTCTTGTGAGGTGCTCAGCCATGGGTCTGGAGTGGCCAACCAAGAATCCTTCAGTGCCATCTCCCCTCGACCAACATCACTGTCACCATGAGTCCTCTCTAGAACCTCGCCAAAGTAGTCGTGATCAATGCCACCGGGTCCCCCTCCAGTTCAAACTCACCTCCACCGCTGTCATGAGTCCATTCTGCGTCCACGTTGCTGGGTCTCATACCAGGCCCAAACTCACCTCTGCTGCTGCCTCCATGTGTCTACACTGGACGCAGACACCGCCGGGAACCCAAACTTGCCTTCCCCCCCACAGAAACCATGGGGGCTGGGCTCACCTTGCTGCTGACAATGCAGTCACCACGAACGAACTAGTTACTGTATCTGCTTTGCAGAAGAAGCAGCTCAAAAAGAAAAGTCTTCCACTGAAAAGATGAGCTAGCATTAGAACTTCAGAGTGACAGATCACATTACAAAGCTGTTCTAACTTTGTTGCGGGTAAAAGCTACCTCCTCAATTCCTTGCACACCCCTTGCCTTTCTCTTTAATTGTATGTTTTCCTGTGCAGCTTTCCAGCCTCAGACAACAGCAATTGTAACACCGCTGCAAACTGAGTTGGAAACCTGTGTGATAAACGAAGGAAAGCAACTCTCTAGATTATACTAAATTCTTTTTTGTTTAAAGAGGTGCATAAAAGGCAGTTTCTAAACATGTTGAAAGATGATAGCAGTCATGGGTTTTAAAGGTGCTATCTCAGCATCTTTAGTGAACTTCTGCAGTGCATCTTGTAGGCAGTCTACATTGCTGCTGCTGAGTGCCCATGGTGGAGGGAGTGGATGCGGTGCCAACCTGTTTTGTCCTGGATGGTGTCAAGCTTCTTGTGTGTTATTGGAGTTGCACCCATCCAGGCAAATGGGCTGTACTTCATCACACTCCTAACCTGTGCCTTGTAGGTGGTGGACAGGTTTTGGGGAGTTAGGGGGTGAGTTATTCACTGCAGGATTCCTAGTCTCTTCTTGATCCAGATTATCATCCCTAAAACACAGTTCGAACTGTCTGGTTTGTATTTGCTGGGATTATTCTCTCAACTCATTTTTAAATTCTCCAGTCCTCCAGAACCATCCCCACATTTGAGGATGGAAAGGTTGTGGTCAGTATGTCTTTAATTTCCACGCTTACTTCTTTCTGCAGCTTCAATGTATCCCATCCAGCCTTGGGGACTTATCAACCTTTAAAGTGCAACCAGCCATTCTATTATCAATTCTTTATTAATTTCTAGCCATTCAACGATTGCAGTAATTACCTTCCCCTATGACTCTGGAAGTATCTTTTTCCTTGGTAAAGTTAGAGATAATATATTTAAAGAGTGTATGAATTGTATCCTCTATTTATCTCTATATAGATTCCCATTTTGGTTTCTAATCAGTCCACCCTTTCTCTTACGACCTTTGCAAAAGAGTTTTGGAATCCCATCTGAGTTACCTTGTTAGCTGCCAGCCTCTTCTCATGCTCTCTCTTTACCTCACTTATTTCCTTGCCTTACTTCATCCAATTTTCTATATTCAGTCTGGATCTCACTTGGCTTATATCATAAGACCCCTACATAGTCTTCATCCGAAGTTCTGTCTTAGTCAGTCCTACATTTCCCAATTGTGGAATCTACCTTGATTGTACCTGAATTATTTCCTCTTTAAAATTATTTCCTCAATGTTACAGTTTTGCCTTGGAATCTTTCATTCTAATTTACATGGGACAGATCCATTGTCACCTTAATGAAATTGGCCATGATCCAATTGTGTATACTTTTTAAACTAGAGATTGCTCCTTGTTCTTTTCAATAACTAACCAAAACCTTATGATACAATGATCGCTATTCCCTAAATATTCCATGGCTGACCCTTGATCCACTTAGTATACCTCATTCTCCAGAACCAAATCCAACAATGCTCTTTCCTCATTAGGCCAGAAAGAACGTCTTCCACAAAACTTTCCTAAACACATTTGAGGAACTCCTCTACTTCTTTGTCCTCTACATTATTATTATTATCCTAGTTGAAATTAGGATCATAGAATCATAGAATCCCTACAATGCAGAAAACAGCCATTTGGCTCATTGAATCAGCACTGACCCTCTGAAGAGCATCCGACTGAGACCCACACCTCACCCTATTCCCATAACATTGTATTTACCATGACTAATCCACCTAGCCTACATATCCATGTACACTATGAGGCAATTTAGCATGGCCAATCCACCTAACCTGCTCATCTTTGGACAGTGGGAGGAAACCAGAGGACCTAGAGGGAAGCCACACAGACATGGTGAGATTGTGCAAACTCCACATAGACAGTCACCCAAGAGCGGAATCAAATCCTGGTGCTGTGAGCAGTAACCACTGAACCACCATGAATAATTGAAACGCCCCATTATAACTACTCTATAATAATTGCACCTATTTGTAATTTTCTTGCTATTTCGATCTTCTACCTCTTTCGCACAAGTTGATGGCTGTAGGATAGAACCAGTTGTGTAATGGTAGTGTTGCAAATCTAACCAAATCGATTCAGTCCCTCCAAGACATCCTCAGTCTCTACTGAAATTATCTCTTTAATCATTAATCCTACCTCTCCTCCTTTCATTCTTTCCCTATCTTTTGGAAATATCTTGTATCCAAGGATGTTTAGTGCCCAGTCATAGAGTCATACAGCACGGAAACAGACCCTTCAGTCCAAAAGCTCCGTGCCGAACATAATCCTAAACAGTCCCAACTTTTGTTTTGATCCAGCTCTCCATTGTTGCAATGACATCACATTCCCATGTGACTATTTACAACCATAAGCTTAGACTGTATTATATTCCCTCTTAGATCTCACCTAATATTTACCATTTTTTTCTCTGATGTTAGCTGCTTCTCTCAATCCTTTATGAACCCTATTTACCTTTCCTAAGGTTATATCCTAGTTGCCATCCTACACCAAGCTGCTTTAGTTAGATTTGTACATATCTATGATTATAAAATCAACAGGTTGATTATAAGTATCTACGTATATCTATATATTTTAATTGTGCAGATGACACACCTCTGGAGCAGGTGGGCCTTGAACCCAGGTCTTCAGAGGGAGGGATACTACAGCAGCTCCAGTTACAGTTTATAGATATTTTCCAATTAGTCTGTTGCAAGGTGTTCTTAAACACCTTTGGAGTATTTGGAACTTGCACCTGGACCTCCGGGTCCAGAGGTAGAGACATTACCACTGTGCCACACGCACCTCTATTAAATACGTAAATTATTGCCTCAAAGCTCTCTTTACAAGTTCAATTACAATTTCTACTTCAAACTTAAAAACCTTCCAAAGTGACAGTGAAATCAAAGTACCTTGTTCCCAAATTATAGGGGCAAATAAGTGCCTTATTACTCCTTAACTGATCGTTTGAAGGTGAAAAACTGTCCTGTTAACTCTGAAAGTGTGGGTGATAGTCTTTAATGAGCAAATCGAATTGGCCACTATATCAGTCAGTCAATCTTAAATGAATACAGCCCAGCCCATGGCCCCATTGATGGCTTCAATGATATTAGTTTGGTGTTTAATGGTCAGCTAAATTGACACTGCTCCTTTGATGCAATTGACAAAAAATTCAACTTCCTCTTAACATGAAAAAGGAAAAAAAAACAAGCGCAAAGCAGGAATTAAGCTGAAGGGAAGGGGTAACAATGACCAAACTTCATCCCTTGTTAAATTTATCATTTATCCCACATTTGGCCTGTCTTATTGGGAAATGTGTTAAAGTTAAAACTTTCCCAAAGTATGCAGGAGTTAGGAGCCTCAAACGCTGTACAGAGCTCAGTGCTGTGCTTGTTGTAGACACTTATTATAGATTGATCCTAAAACAAAGGTATTTTTGCAGTTTCAGGGAACGATAATAGCATCTGTCAGCATGCTAGCGTGTGCCAGATGTTGACAATTTGGAATTTCAAATCTTGGCACGTCTTGGTTGAACGATAAGCGGCTGGAAATATTTGGCAATTGTCCATTTCTCCAAGTAGAAATCTGCCATGTTAGATTATGGACTAATTAGGCAACAATGAAAGGTATGTGGTTATTGGAGGCTTAACACACTGGGGATCACTAGCAGGAGGTGGAGAAGATTATCTAAGAAGACTTATGATGTGCTAAAATGTAAATAACCAAATGCAATTCATTCCTGAATGACCGAGGGATGGGGAAGGAATTTTCCAGTGTACTTTTCCTTATTCTTAAACACAGTTTAAAAATAAGGGGTAGGCCACTTAGAACAGAGCTGAGGAGAAACTTCTTCACCCAGAGAGTGATGGGTGTATGGAATGCTCTGCCCCAGAAGGCTGTGGAGGCCAAGTCTTTGGACACTTTCAAGAAAGAGTTGGATAGAGCTCTTAAGGATAGTGGAATCAAGGGTTATGGGGATAAGGCAGGAACAGGATACTGATTGAGGATGATCAGCCATGATCATAATGAATGGTGGTGTTGGCTTGAAGGGCAGAATGGCCTACTCCTGCACCTATTGTCTATTCTGACACTTTCTTTCCTTTTGCTTCTCCCTCGAGCTTAACTGGGGAAAGGTAGTGTTTCGTCAGGATGCTCCAACCATTACAAGTTTGTGTTGGCCTTTATAGATCAGCTGGTCATTGCCTGTTTGTAAATTTTGGGTTTTCTGTCCCTTATCCATGAGTCAATGGACAATCTCTCCTTCATCCTGACAGAGTTATTAATATCTTCTTTATGAGGACTGTGCTCATGAATAAAATGTTCCAATAGTAGCAGGTAGCTCACCATCATTACTCATCCAAAATCTTGATGACTAGGGTTTGCCTTATAGAAACTGTAACAATGTGTCCCACTTCATGGTATCAAAGATAGTAGTTTCAAGGGAATAATGGTATTCCTGATGAAGGGCTTGTGCTCAATTCTCCTGCACCTCCAATTCTGTCCAACCTGCTGTGCTTTTCCAGCGCCACACTTTCTGACTCTGATCTCCAGCATCTGCAGTCCTCACTTTCTCCTTTCTTTCTAATAGTGGGATTTGCCAACTGAACTTAACTGTTGGTTTTTCAGTCAGGTTATAGGAATTGGGACGTCGCGTTGAGGTTGTACAGGACATTGGTGAGGCCGCTTTTGGAGTAATATGTACATCTCTGATTGCCCTGCTATAGGTAGGATATTATTGATTTGGAGAGGGTTCAGAAAAGATTTACCAGGATGTTGCCTGGCCTGGAAGGTTTGAGTTATAAAGAGGCTGGATAGCTGGGACGGTTATCACTGAAGCACAGGAGATTGAGGGTGACCTTATAGAGGATTATAAAATTGTTAGGGGCATAGGTGAGATGAATAGGGTGGGGGAGTTCAAAACATGGGGACATATTTTTAAGGTGAGAGGAGAAAGATTTGAAAGAGACCTGAGGGGTAACTTTTTCACATAGAGGGTTGTCCGTACGTGGAATGGACTGCCAGAAGAAGTGGAAAAAGAGTGGTGTGGAAAAGAAGGGTTCTTTTTTCATGGGGCACTAGCATCAGTACTGGAACAGGAGGGATCTGTACCGCTGGGACAGTCCGCACCTGAACCGTGCTGCAATCAGCGTTCTAGCGAGAAAGGTAAATAGGATGATTGCTAGGATTTTAAACTAGAAAGTGGGGGGAATGGAAGGGTAAAACTCCAATAGGAAGCAAAGCTGCAGGTTAACATCTGTGAGGGTGGATTCAACTGCTTTGAAAAATATGAAAAGAAATTAAACGAAAGGAGAACTCAGGAGAGGTTATTAACGTCTCCATCAGAGAAAACAGGACAAAGTGTTTGGGAAGGGTTAGGAATCAAACTTTAAACACACTGGATAAATGAATAACAATGAGAAGAGGGATGGTCAATACAGGACTGAAGGTGTTGTATCTGAAAGTGCGCTGTGTCCAAGAGAGGGTAAATGAGCTTGTGGCACAGATCTAAATTGGTAGGTATGATGTGGTGGGCATCACGGGGGCGTGGCTACAGGGGGATCAGGACTGGGAGCTAAATATCCAAGGATAGATGGGCAGAGGGGGTGGGGTAGCCTTGTTAATAAAAAGTAAAATTAGGGGAAATTAGGGAAAAAAAATAAAAGGGAACCTTAGGGTCAACTTTTCTTACACAGAGGGTGGTACACATATGGAATGAGCTGCTAGCAGAAGTGGTTGAGGCGGGTACATTAACAACATTTAAAAGGCATTTGGACAAATACATGGATTGGAAAGGATTAGAAGGATATGGGCCAGCTGCAGGGAAACGGGGTTAGTGTGGATGGACATTTAGGTCAGCATGGACCGGTTTGGGCCAAAGGGCCTGTCTCTTGCTATAGGATTCTATGACTCTATGAAGTCAATAGCAATAAACAAAGTAAGGTCAGATGATGTAGAATCTGTGTGAGTAGAGGTGAGGAACTTGCAAAACTAAGAAAACCATAATGGGGGTATTCTACACGCCTCCAAACAGTAGTCAGGATTTGGGGCATAAGGTACACCAAGAGATAGAAAAGGTATATAAGAAAGGCAAGGTTACACTGATCATGGGTGATTTCAACATGCAGATGGACTGGGAAAACCAGGAAAGGATCACAAGGAAAGGTATTTGTGGAATGTCTATATCTGGCTGTTCGGAGCAGCTTGTGGTGCAGCCGACTAGGGAACAGGCAAAACTGGATTTAATGTTGTGCAACGAGGTAGACTTGATGAAGGAGCTTAAGGTGAAGGAACCCTTAGGAGGCAGTGACCATAATATGTTGGGATTTACTGTACAGTTTGAGAGGGAGAAGGTGGAATCAAATGTAACGGTATTAGAATTGAATAAAGGCAACTACAGAGGCAAGAGGGAGGAGTGACCAGAATTGACTGTGAGAACAGCCGAGCAGGAAAGACAGTGGAACAGCAATGGCAGGAATTTCTGGGAATAATTCAAGAGAGACAGCAAAAATTAATCCCTAGGAAAAAGCAGCATGGTACAGGGAGGATGAGGCAACTGACTGGGCTGACTGGGACAGCAGAAAAGCAAAAGAGAAGGTGTATAATGTGGCAAAGGGCAATGGGAAGCCAGAGAATTAGGAAGCCTACAAAGACCAACATAAGACAGCAAAAAAAGAAATAAGGAGCGAGAAGGTTAAATATGAGGGTAAGCTAGCTAATAAGAGTGAACATTGGGCCGCTGGAAAATGATGCTGGAGAGATAGTAATGGGGAACAAAAAAATGGTTGAGGAACTGAATAAGTACTTTGCATCAGTCTTCACAGTGGAAGACACTAGCAATATCCCAAAGATTCAAGACAGTCAGCGGCAGAGATGAGTACAGTGGCCATCACCAAGGAGAAGGTGCTAGAAAAACTAAAAGGTCTGAAAGTGGATAAATCACTTGGACCAGATGGGCTACATCTTAGAATTCTGAGGGAGAGAGCTGAAGTGATTGTTGAGGCTTTAGTACTGATCTTTCAGGAATCACTGGAGTCAGGGAGGGTTCCGGAGGAAAATTGCTTAAGAAGAGAGCAAGGCAAAATACAGGAAATTACAGGCTGCTTTGCCTGATGTCAGTTGTTGGTAAGATTTTGGAGTCCAATGTGAAGGATGAGATTGCTGATTACTTGGAAGTGCAAGGTAAAATACGATGAAGTCAGTATGTTTTAATCGAGTGACAATCATACATGACAAATACGTTAGAATTCTTTGAGGAGGTAAAGAGCAGATTAGAGCAATGAGATCCAATGGATATTGTTTATCTGAACTTACAGAGGGCATTTGAAAAGGTGCCAGACAGGAGGCTGCTGAGTTTGATAAGGGCCTATGGTGTTAGAGTAAGGTGCTAGCAATGATAGAAGATTGACTGTCATGCAGAAAGACAAAGAGTGGGAATAAAAGGCTCCTTCTCAGGATGGAAGGTGGTGATGAGTGGTGTTCCACAAGGATCAGTGTCGGGACCACAACTTTTCACTTTATACATTAATGAAAAGAAAGTGGAGCAGTCTCAATGGGCTGAATGGCCTCATTTCTGCTCCTATGCCTCATGTGAGTACAGTTACAACATTTAAAAGACATTTGGCAGGTCATGAGCAGAAAGGTTTAGAGGGATATGAGCTAAATGCAAGCAAGTGGGACAAGTTTAGTTTGGGAAATTTGGTCAGCATGGATGAGTTGGACTGAAGGGTCAGTTTCTATGCTGTATGATTCTATTAAGTTAAAAATCTCACAACACCAGATTATAGTCCGACAGGTTTATTTGAAAGTACTAGCTTTCAGAGCACTACTCCTTCATCAGGTAACTATTGGGCAGGATCATAAGACATGGAGTTTATAGCAAAAGATCAGTGTCATGCAATTTGCTCTAGCTTTCGAAATCTGCAATCCATTCTAAACGATGAAAGACATAACAGCAATCTAGGTTTGTTCAAGATATCGTTTTAATTGCATGACATTTTGATCTTTTGCTATAAACTCTGTGTTTTATGATCCTGCCCCACTACTTACCTGATGAAGGAACAGCGCTCTGAAAGCTAGTACTTTCAAATAAACCTGTTGGACTATAACCTGGCGTTGTGTGATTTTTAACTTTCTACACCCCAGTCCAACAGCAGCACCTTCACAGTATGATCCTATGACCATGAATCTACTGCAATCTTTACAAAAACCCAAATCCTGGACTGGGATCCAAAACACCAGATTAAATGACTTGGAATTTGTTTGAAGAAAAACAGTAAAACAACTCTTTACTTTGACAGTCCTGGATGATGTGGATAGCAATGCTTACCTGCACAATTGGATGTTTGATGGCAAGGTGTAATGAGAAGAGGTGAAAATAGGTATTGGACTATTTAGACTGGCAACATTTCTAATAGACATGATAAACCTGTTAGAAGTAAAATGGAAAATGGAGAGTTGATCAGAATAGCGTTTATTAATTGCTATGTATCTTTCTGACAGTTGGGATCTGACAAAAAAGTGCCTTTTATGGGAAAGACATTGGTTGTGAATTGGAAATTTTGGATCCCAATCCAGGATTTGGGTTGTTGTAAAGGCTTCATTAGGTTCATGGTCATAGGATCATGGAGCCACACAGTCATACAGCATGGAAACAGACCCTTCAGTCCAACTCATCCATGCCAATCAAGTTTCCAAAATTAAACCAGTCCCATTTGCTTGCATTTGGCTCATATCCCTCTAAACCATTCCTGTTCATGTGCCTTTCCTAATGTCTTTTAAATGTTGTAACCAAACCTGCATCTACCACTTCCTCTGACAGCTCATTCCGTATACGATCGACCCTCTGTGTGGAAAAGTTGCCCTTCAGGTCCCTCAGTGACCAACACTGATGCAATACAGACAGGTTCTTGTAGGACAGATGAATCAGGTTCAAATTTTATTCTCTCATGGGATGTCAGTAAAATCTTAGGTCATATACTTGAAATCCTCAGCAGGTGAAGAAATGAATGCCAGTGAGGAACAAATAATACAGAATAGAAAAGCAGTGATTCCGAAATATGTGGGAAAATGTGAATGCAAATCTGAGATAAACAAGGGAGCATCATAATGGTTAGACTCTATCCAGTCTGTTTAAAACAATCAACTTTGACTGACCGGTGACTACCCATATGCAAAGCATTCTGTCTCCATTAGTTCTGAAACAGTTTTCGTTGTTTTTCTAGAAAGCTTTTCCTGAAGTCCAATTGCATTGGCACCAACAATTTCACCTCTTATTTGCCAACTCTTTCCTGTATTACTATTTGATACTTGCTCCCAGCTTATAGTGAAATAAATCTATTTCATCAATATGGCTTTGGGGTATGGACAGTCCAGTCACTCAGTGTAGCAATCTGAATGACATCCATTTCATAACTGTCTGCACTCAAGCTTTTCACAAGATGGGACTTCCTTGAAGAAAGTCAATTACATCAATGAACAATATCATACCTTGGATTTTGACCTGGTTAGGTTTGCATTCTGGACAGTGCAGGAGTTGGAATTCCTCTGCCTGATGCATAGAATAATCTGTGCTGGCGACAAAAATGACATCACCAGGCTTCCAAGTTCTGGCGTCATCCACTAGCTGCAGAATTGTGCTGTTAACATGCGTATCTATGGTAACGGTCACCTTGGGTCGCACTGAAAGAAGAGAATTCGATGTTTAAGTTTGTAAGCATTAAACTGCATCACCTGCCAATTCTTCAACCTCTATAACCAGAAATGGACCATAAGCAGTCTTATATGGAACAGCTGTTACTGGGATTAAAATAAAGAAAAACATCTAAAACAAATTCTTCTGCATTCTTGAAAGTTTTGGATTGCATTTTCCTTGTACAAAGCGCAATGAAAATGACAGATGTGGTAATCTTTTAAATAGGAGATTTTATGTAATACCATTTCAGTAACTGGAACAGTAAACAAGAACAATCTTCTCATCACAATGAACTCATGCTAAAGCTTGATTAACACTTAACAGTGTACCACTCACTCACTATAAATGACAAAATGACTGAACGTCTCCACAGAATGTACATCATAGTTGGGATAAAGTCGGACATGAAGACCATGAGGTCATGACTGCTAATTGCTACTAGTAGTAACATATGTGCAAAGAACTATTCTGCCCAATGGTCATAAAAAGGCAAAATGCTTTTTTTTCCAGATATTATATCTTCACGAACGAAACTTTCCCAATCCCATTCTTATAGAAGTTTTCATCCCATTAGTCTAGCCAAAGTCAAACCAGGGCAAAAGATTTTTATGCAGTCAGTTTGTGCTAAACAGACTGAGTACAGCAAGGCAAATAGAGGCAGAAGAATTGTCAATAGAGAGGATAGTGTGAGATGTTATTATGCAATAGCCAAAGGCTTCAGGTCCTCTGTTACATATTAATGAGATATTTTCAGTAGATCTTTTGAATGTGATTCAAAGAAAATGTTTAATCTGAGGTGTAATTATTGTTTTCCAAGTTCTTCAATGGTGCCAAATGTTTTATCACTCAACAATACTTGAGTAGATAATAGAAAGTGGTTTCCCTGAAGGCTACTGTAGTGTATCATTATGCAAATTTCAGACTGGGGATGTATTGTGCTAATATTTTCACAGAGATGAAATGAACTGTGTCTCTAGCTAACAGGCAGAACAAAAGAACATACAAAATAGGAACCACTCAGCTCTTACGTCCACCATCTTATAAGGTCACAGCAGATTTGATCAGTGGCCTCAATTCTACTTTTCTGTGTAGCCTCATAGCCATTGACCCAGTTATAGATCTAAAACCTGTTTCATTTAGACTTGAAGACATTCAGTGATCAAGCATATGCTGCTCTCTGTGACAGAGAATTTCAAAGATCAACTGAGAGAAGAAAATGCTTCTCATCTCCATTTGAAGTGGGAGCCCTCATGTGCCTGCTAATTCTAGGTTTCCCCAAAAACGAAAATATTCTCTCACATCCCTCAGGACCATAACTAGTCCAACAAAAATCACCTCCAATTCTTCTAAACTGCAGCATGCACAGGCCAAACTGCTCAACATTTCCTCAAAAGACAAGCCATTTATCCCAGGAATTAGCTTCATATACTTCTTCAAATTGCGTCCAAAGAAAACATATTCCTCCATCAGTCAGGTGGCAGAAATTGTATACAATACTGATAGGTAGCACAATATAATAGCTTCAACTACAAACTAGTAGAGGAGGAATAAACAGTTACAAACATGTATCATATATATGTGTATACACACTATATGTAAGAAAATATTTTTTGAAAAGCAATTAAAAAATATTCAAATCCCAGGGTAGAGAAGTCCAAATCTAGAGGGCATTGGTTTAAGGTGGGAGGAGAAAGATTTAAAAGGGACCAAAGGGGCAACTTTTTCATGCAAAGGGTAGTGTGTGTATGGAATGAGTTGCCAGAGGAAGTGGCACAATTACAACATTTAAAACGCATCTGGATGAGTATAGGAATAGGAAGGGTTTAGAGGGATATGGGTCAAATGCTGGCAATGGACTAGATTACGATATCTGGTTGACATGAACAAATTGGACCGAAGAGTCTGTTTCAGTGCTGTACAATTCTATGACTATAAATCCTCAAAGGATAAGCTAAATCTGTGTGAAGGATTGAAATGAATAATTTCTTGGGGGCTGTCTACTGGCATTGGGTTTTCTCCATGGTAATGCAGGGATCTGGAGAACCATAGAGACTAGTGGCAGGAAATATTTGCAGCGGGAGTTGTCAATCTGTTCAAAATAAAGTGACTGATCTCCATGGTGAATCTGGGAGCTTCACAGGGAGATTCCTGACTTCACTGAAATTGCACAATGATACATTATAGTAACCATCAGGAAACCACTTTCTATTATCTATTCAAGTATTGTTGAGTGAAAAGAATTTGGTGCCATTGAAGAACTTGGAAAACAATAATTACACCTCAGATTGAACATTTTCTTTGAATCACATTCAAAAGATCTACTGAAAATACCTCATTAATATGTAACAGAGGACCTGAAGCCTTCGGTTATTGCATAGTACTATCTCTCACTACCCTCTCTATTGACAATTCTTCTGCCTCTATTAGCCCTCATTTACTTGCTGTGTTTAGTACATACTGACTGCATAGAAACCCTTCACCCTGGTTGGACTTTGGCTAGACTAATGGAATGAAAACCTCCATATGAATGGAATAGGGAAGTCCCATTGGTGAAGACACAATACTTCAAAATAAAGCCAGTGAACAGGAAATGAGTTTGGTCTGTATGGTTGGACAATCAATGGAGCTGACTCAAGTATTGGTAGTGAATACTATGGCTTCTGTTCTGGTGAGAGGGACAATATTGGAATGGGGACTGGTTACAAGACACAAGTGTGATAACATAGCCATTGCAGTCTACACGTTTGATGGAGTAAAGACTACATTAAGTAGGTGTGACATGGCCTGGGATACATGAGGGAAGTGTTTTCATAGGTGTTAACAGAAAGAAGCATCCTACAGCCTTATTGGATTTCCTATAGCACTGCACACACAAAATAACAACTTGGAGATCAATAGACGAAAGCAAAGGGAAATGCCTTGAGATTGAGGGGCAATAGAACTAAAATTCATGGTAGGGTGTTTCAACTTTAGCCCTCCACTCCTTCCGTTGCAACCCCAACCTTAATATCAAACCAGCAGACAAGGGAGGCGCGGTGGTAGTTTGGCGCACCGACCTTTACACCGCTGAGGCCAAACGCCAGCTTGCAGATACCTCCTCCTACTGCCCCTTAACCATGACCCCACCCCCCACTACCAAACCATCATCTCCCAGACCGTCCATAACCTCATCACCTCGGGGGATCTCCCATCCACCGCCTCCAACCTCATAGTCCCACAACCCCGCACCGCCCGCTTCTACCTCCTGCTCAAAATCCACAAACCTGACTGCCCCGGCCGACCCATTGTCTCAGCCTGCTCCTGCCCCACCGAACTCATC